>NC_082733.1:1796433-1856433 GCF_030144855.1 Hypanus sabinus
TTTACCGCAACGGCATCTACCTTTGTTAATCCTGTACACCCTCGGTCCTTTACCTCAACGGCATCTCCCTGTGTTAATCCTGTACACCCTCTGTCCTTTACCTCAACGGCACCTCCCTGTGTTAATCCTGTACACCCTCTGTCCTTTACCTCAACGGCACCTCCCTGTGTTAATCCTGTACACCTTGTGTTCTTTACCTCAATGGCCTCTCCCTCTGTTAATCCTGTACACCCTAAGTCCTTTACCTCCACGGCCTCTTCCTGTGTTAATCCTGTACACATTGTGTCCTTTACCTCAACGTCACCTCCCTGTGTTAATCCTGTACGCCTTGGGTTCTTTACCTCAATGGCCTCTCCCTGTGTTAATCCTGTACACATTGTGTCCTTTACCTCAACGGCACCTCCCTGTGTTAATCCTGTACACCCTCTGTCCTTTACCTCAACGGCACCTCCCTGTGTTAATCCTGTACACCCTCAGTCCTTTACCTCAACGGCCTCTCCCTGTGTTAATCCTGTACACCCTCTGTCCTTTACCTCAACGGCCTCTCCCTGTGTTAATCCTGTACACCTTGTGTCCTTTACCTCAACGGCACCTCCCTGTGCTAATCCTGTACACCTTGTGTCCTTTACCTCAATGGAACCTCCCTTTGTTAATCCTGAACGCCTTGGATTCTTTACCTCAATGGCCTCTCCCTGTGTTAATCCTGTACACCTTGTGTCCTTTACCTCAATGGCACCTCCCTTAGTTAATCCTGTACACCCTCAGTCCTTTACCTCAACGGCACCTCCCTGTGTTAATCCTGTACGCCTTGGGTTCTTTACCTCAATGGCCTCTCCCTGTGTTAATCCTGTACACCTTGTGTCCTTTACCTCAATGGCACCTCCCTTTGTTAATCCTGTACACCCTCTGTCCTTTACCTCAATGGCACCTCCCTTTGTTAATCCTGTACACCCTCTGTCCTTTACCTCAACGGCCTCTCCCTGTGTTAATCCTGTACACCCTCAGTCCTTTACCTCAATGGCCTCTCCCTGTGTTAATCCTGTACACCTTGTGTCCTTTACCTCAACGGCCTCTCCCTGTGTTAATCCTGTACACCTTGTGTCCTTTACCTCATCGTCACCTCCCTGTGTTAATCCTGTACACCTTGTGTCCTTTACCTCAACGGCCTCTCCCTGTGTTAATCCTGTACACCTTGGGTTCTTTACCTCAACGGCCTCTCCCTGTGTTAATCCTGTACGCCTTGTGTCCTTTACCTCAACGGCCTCTCCCTGTGTTAAACCTGTACACCTTGGGTTCTTTACCTCAACGGCCTCTCCCTGTGTTAATCCTGTACACCCTCGGTCCTTTACCTCAACGTCACCTCCCTGTGTTAATCCTGTACGCCTTGGGTTCTTTACCTCAACGGCCTCTCCCTGTGTTAATCCTGTACACCTTGTGTCCTTTACCTCAACGGCTTCTCCCTGTGTTAATCCTGTACACCTTGTGTCCTTTACCTCAACGTCACCTCCCTGTGTTAATCCTGTACGCCTTGGGTTCTTTACCTGAATGGCCTCTCCCTGTGTTAAGCCTGTACACCTTGTGTCTTTTACCTCAATGGCACCTCCCTGTGCTAATCCTGTACACCTTGGATTCTTTACCTCAACTTCATCTCCCTCTGCTAATCCTGTACACCCTCAGTCCTTTACCGCAACGGCATCTACCTTTGTTAATCCTGTACACCCTCGGTCCTTTACCTCAACGGCATCTCCCTGTGTTAATCCTGTACACCCTCTGTCCTTTACCTCAACGGCACCTCCCTGTGTTAATCCTGTACACCCTCTGTCCTTTACCTCAACGGCACCTCCCTGTGTTAATCCTGTACACCTTGTGTTCTTTACCTCAATGGCCTCTCCCTCTGTTAATCCTGTACACCCTAAGTCCTTTACCTCCACGGCCTCTTCCTGTGTTAATCCTGTACACATTGTGTCCTTTACCTCAACGTCACCTCCCTGTGTTAATCCTGTACGCCTTGGGTTCTTTACCTCAATGGCCTCTCCCTGTGTTAATCCTGTACACATTGTGTCCTTTACCTCAACGGCACCTCCCTGTGTTAATCCTGTACACCCTCTGTCCTTTACCTCAACGGCACCTCCCTGTGTTAATCCTGTACACCCTCAGTCCTTTACCTCAACGGCCTCTCCCTGTGTTAATCCTGTACACCCTCTGTCCTTTACCTCAACGGCCTCTCCCTGTGTTAATCCTGTACACCTTGTGTCCTTTACCTCAACGGCACCTCCCTGTGCTAATCCTGTACACCTTGTGTCCTTTACCTCAATGGAACCTCCCTTTGTTAATCCTGAACGCCTTGGATTCTTTACCTCAATGGCCTCTCCCTGTGTTAATCCTGTACACCTTGTGTCCTTTACCTCAATGGCACCTCCCTTAGTTAATCCTGTACACCCTCAGTCCTTTACCTCAACGGCACCTCCCTGTGTTAATCCTGTACGCCTTGGGTTCTTTACCTCAATGGCCTCTCCCTGTGTTAATCCTGTACACCTTGTGTCCTTTACCTCAATGGCACCTCCCTTTGTTAATCCTGTACACCCTCTGTCCTTTACCTCAATGGCACCTCCCTTTGTTAATCCTGTACACCCTCTGTCCTTTACCTCAACGGCCTCTCCCTGTGTTAATCCTGTACACCCTCAGTCCTTTACCTCAATGGCCTCTCCCTGTGTTAATCCTGTACACCTTGTGTCCTTTACCTCAACGGCACCTCCCTGTGTTAATCCTGTACACCCTCTGTCCTTTACCTCAAAGGCCTCTCCCTGTGTTAATCCTGTACACCTTGTGTCCTTTACCTCAACGTCACCTCCCTGTGTTAATCCTGTACGCCTTGGGTTCTTTACCTCAAAGGCCTCTCCCTGTGTTAATCCTGTACACCCTCAGTCCTTTACCTCAACGGCATCTCCCTGTGTTAATCCTGTACGCCTTGGGTTCTTTACCTCAACGGCCTCTCCGTGTTAATCCTGTACACCTTTTGTCCTTTACCTTAACGGCCTCTCCCTGTGTTAATCCTGTACACCTTTTGTCCTTTACCTTAACGGCCTCTCCCTGTGTTAATCCTGTACGCCCTCAGTCCTTTACCTCAACGTCACCTCCCTGTGTTAATCCTGTACGCCTTGTGTCCTTTACCTCAACGGCCTCTCCCTGTGTTAATCCTGTACACCTTGTGTCCGTTACCTCAACGTCACCTCCCTGTGTTAATCCTGTACGCCTTGGGTTCTTTACCTCAACGGCCTCTCCCTGTGTTAATCCTGTACACCTTGTGTCCTTTACCTCAACGGCCTCTCCCTGTGTTAATCCTGTACACCCTCTGTCCTTTACCTCAACGGCACCTCCCTGTGTTAATCCTGTACACCCTCTGTCCTTTACCTCAACGTCACCTCCCTGTGTTAATCCTGTACGCCTTGGGTTCTTTACCTCAATGGCCTCTCCCTGTGTTAATCCTGTACACCCTAAGTCCTTTACCTCAACGGCCTCTTCCTGTGTTAATCCTGTACACATTGTGTCCTTTACCTCAACGGCACCTCCCTGTGTTAATCCTGTACACCCTCTGTCCTTTACCTCAACGGCACCTCCCTGTGTTAATCCTGTACACCTTGTGTCTTTTACCTCAACGGCACCTCCCTGGGTTAATCCTGTACACCTTGTGTCCATTACCTCAACGGCACATCCCTGTGTTAATCCTGTACACCTTGTGTCCTTTACCTCAACGGCCTCTCCCTGTGTTAATCCTGTACACCTTGTGTCCTTTACCTCAACGGCCTCTCCCTGTGTTAATCCTGTACACCTTGTGTCCTTTACCTCAACGGCACCTCCCTGTGTTAATCCTGTACGCCTTGTGTCCTTTACCTCAACTGTCTCTCCCTGTGTTAATCCTGTACGCCTTGGTTTCTTTACCACAACGTCACCTCCCTGTGTTAATCCTGTACACCTTGTGTCCTTTACCTCAACGGCCTCTCCCTGTGTTAATCCTGTACACCTTGTGTCCTTTACCTCAACGTCACCTCCCTGTGTTTATCCTGTACACCTTCTGTCTACCTCAATGGCCTCTCCCTGTGTTAATCCTGTACACCCTCGGTCCTTTACCTCAACGTCACCTCCCTGTGTTAATCCTGTACACCTTGTGTCCATTACCTCAACGGCACATCCCTGTGTTAATCCTGTACACAATGTGTCCTTTACCTCAACGGCCTCTCCCTGTGTTAATCCTGTACACCTTGTGTCCTTTACCTCAACGGCCTCTCCCTGTGTTAATCCTGTACACCTTGTGTCCTTTACCTCAACGTCACCTCCCTGTGTTAATCCTGTACACCTTCTGTCTACCTCAATGGCCTCTCCCTGTGTTAATCCTGTACACCCTCGGTCCTTTACCTCAACGTCACCTCCCTGTGTTAATCCTGTACACCTTGTGTCCATTACCTCAACGGCACATCCCTGTGTTAATCCTGTACACCTTGTGTCCTTTACCTCAATGGCACCTCCCTTTGTTAATCCTGTACACCCTCAGTCCTTTACCTCAACGGCACCTCCCTGTGTTAATCCTGTACGCCTTGGGTTCTTTACCTCAATGGCCTCTCCCTGTGTTAATCCTGTACACCTTGTGTCCTTTACCTCAATGGCACCTCCCTTTGTTAATCCTGTACACCCTCAGTCCTTTACCTCAACGGCACCTCCCTGTGTTAATCCTGTACACCCTCTGTCCTTTACCTCAACGGCACCTCCCTGTGTTAATCCTGTACACCCTCTGTCCTTTACCTCAATGGCCTCTCCCTGTGTTAATCCTGTACACCTTGTGTCCTTTACCTCAACGTCACCTCCCTGTGTTAATCCTGTACGCCTTGGGTTCTTTACCTCAACGGCCTCTCCGTGTTAATCCTGTACACCTTTTGTCCTTTACCTTAACGGCCTCTCCCTGTGTTAATCCTGTACACCTTTTGTCCTTTACCTTAACGGCCTCTCCCTGTGTTAATCCTGTACACCTTGGGTCCTTTACCTCAACAGCACCTCCCTGTGTTAATCCTGTACACCTTGGGTTCTTTACCTCAACGACCTCTCCCTGTGTTAATCCTGTACGCCCTCAGTCCTTTACCTCAACGTCACCTCCCTGTGTTAATCCTGTACACCTTGTGTCCTTTACCTCAACGGCACCTCCCTGTGTTAATCCTGTACACCTTGTGTCCTTTACCTCAACAGCACCTCCCTGTGTTAATCCTGTACACCCTCAGTCCTTTACCTCCACGGCCTCTCCCTGTGTTAATCCTGTACACCTTGTGTCCGTTACCTCAACGTCACCTCCCTGTGTTAATCCTGTACGCCTTGGGTTCTTTACCTCAATGGCCTCTGCCTGTGTTAATCCTGTACACCTTGTGTCCTTTACCTCAATGGCCTCTCCCTGTGTTAATCCTGTACACCCTCTGTCCTTTACCTCAACGTCACCTCCCTGTGTTAATCCTGTACACCTTGGGTTCTTTACCTCAACAGCACCTCCCTGTGTTAATCCTGTACACCCTCAGTCCTTTACCTCCACGGCCTCTCCCTGTGTTAATCCTGTACACCTTGTGTCCTTTACCTCAATGGCCTCTCCCTGTGTTAATCCTGTACACCCTCTGTCCCTTACCTCAACGGCATCTCCCTGTGTTAATCCTGTACGCCTTGTGTCCTTTACCTCAACGGCACCTCCCTGTGTTAATCCTGTACACCCTCAGTCCTTTACCTCAACA
Organism: Hypanus sabinus; assembly: GCF_030144855.1. NCBI lineage: Eukaryota > Metazoa > Chordata > Chondrichthyes > Myliobatiformes > Dasyatidae > Hypanus > Hypanus sabinus. The sequence continues at coordinate 1,802,196 of NC_082733.1, forward strand.
GCATCTCCCTGTGTTAATCCTGTACACCTTGGGCTCTTTACCTCAACGGCCTATCCCTGTGTTAATCCTGTACACCATGTGTCCTTTACCTCAACGGCCTCTCCGTGTTAATCCTGTACACCTTGTGTCCTTTACCTCAACGTCACCTCCCTGTGTTAATCCTGTACACCCTCTGTCCTTTACCTCAACGGCCTCTCCCTGTGTTAATCCTGTACACCTTGTGTCCTTTACCTCAACGGCACCTCCCTGTGTTAATCCTGTACGCCCTCTGTCCTTTACCTCAATGGCACCTCCCTGTGTTAATCCTGTACACCCTCTGTCCTTTACCTCAATGGCCTCTCCCTGTGTTAATCCTGTACACCCTCTGTCCTTTACCTCAACGGCCTCTCCCTGTGTTAATCCTGTACACCCTCTGTCCTTTACCTCAACGGCCTCTCCCTGTGTTAATCCTGTACACCCTCAGTCCTTTACCGCAACGGCATCTCCCTGTGTTAATCCTGTACGCCTTGGATTCTTTACCACAACGTCACCTCCCTGTGTTAATCCTGTACCCCCTCTGTCCTTTACCTCAACGTCACCTCCCTGTGTTAATCATGTACACCTTGGGTCCTTTACCTCAACGGCACCTCCCTGTGTTAATCCTGTACACCTTGTGTCCTTTACCTCAACGGCCTCTCCTTGTGTTAATCCTGTACACCTTGTGTCCTTTACCTCAACGTCACCTCCCTGTGTTAATCCTGTACACCTTGGGTTCTTTACCTCAACGTCACCTCCCTGTGTTAATCCTGTACACCCTCTGTCCTTTACCTCAATGGCCTCTCCCTGTGTTAATCCTATACACCCTCTGTCCTTTACCTCAACGGCCTCTCCCTGTGTTAATCCTGTACACCCTCTGTCCTTTACCTCAACGGCCTCTCCCTGTGTTACTCCTGTACACCCTCTGTCCTTTACCTCAACGGCCTCTCCCTGTGTTAATCCTGTACACCTTGTGTCCTTTACCTCAACGGCCTCTCCCTGTGTTAATCCTGTACACCTTGTGTCCTTTACCTCAACGGCACCTCCCTGTGTTAATCCTGTACGCCCTCTGTCCTTTACCTCAACGTCACCTCCCTGTGTTAATCCTGTACACCCTCTGTCCTTTACCTCAATGGCCTCTCCCTGTGTTAATCCTGTACACCTTGTGTCCTTTACCTCAACGTCATCTCCCTGTGTTAATCCTGTACACCCTCTGTCCCTTACCTCAACGGCACCTCCATGGGTTAATCCTGTACGCCTTGGATTCTTTACATCAACGGCACCTCCCTAGGTTAATCCTGTACACCTTGGATTCTTTACCTCAACGGCCTCTCCGTGTTAATCCTGTACACCCTCGGTCCTTTACCTCAACGTCACCTCCCTGTGTTAATCCTGTACGCCTTGGGTTCTTTACCTCAACGGCCTCTCCCTGTGTTAATCCTGTACACCCTCTGTCCTTTACCTCAACAGCACCTCCCTGTGTTAATCCTGTACACCTTGTGTCCTTTACCTCAACGGCACCTCCCTGTGTTAATCCTGTACACCTTGTGTCCTTTACCTCAATGGCACCTCCCTTTGTTAATCCTGTACACCCTCAGTCCTTTACCTCAACGGCACCTCCCTGTGTTAATCCTGTACACCTTGTGTCCTTTACCTCAACGGCCTCTCCCTGTGTTAATCCTGTACACCTTGTGTCCTTTACCTCAACGTCACCGCCCTGTGTTAATCCTGTACGCCTTGGGTTCTTTACCTCAACGGCCTCTCCCTGTGTTAATCCTGTACGCCTTGGGTTCTTTACCTCAACGGCCTCTCCCTGTGTTAATCCTGTACGCCTTGTGTCTTTTACCTCAACGGCACCTCCCTTTGTTAATCCTGTAAACCTTGGGTTCTTTACCTGAACGGCCTCTCCCTGTGTTAATCCTGTTCACCTTGGGTTATTTACCTCAACGGCCTCTCCCTGTGTTAATCCTGTACACCCTCGGTCCTTTACCTCAACGTCACCTCCCTGTGTTAATTCTGTACGCCTTGGGTTCTTTACCTCAACGGCCTCTCCGTGTTAATCATGTACACCTTTTGTCCTTTACCTTAACGGCCTCTCCCTGTGTTAATCCTGTACACCTTGTGTCCTTTACCTCAACAGCACCTCCCTGTGTTAATCCTGTACACCCTCAGTCCTTTACCTCAACGGCCTCTCCCTGTGTTAATCCTGTACACCTTGGGTTCTTTACCTCAACGACCTCTCCCTGTGTTAATCCTGTACACCTTGGGTTCTTTACCTCAACGACCTCTCCCTGTGTTAATCCTGTACACCTTGGGTTCTTTACCTCAACGGCCTCTCCCTGTGTTAATCCTGTACACCTTGTGTCCTTTACCTCAACGTCACCTCCCTGTGTTAATCCTGTACACCCTCAGTCCTTTACCTCAACGGCCTCTCCCTGTGTTAATCCTGTACACCTTGTGTCCTTTACCTCAACGGCCTCTCCCTGTGTTAATCCTGTACACCTTGTGTCCTTTACCTCAACAGCACCTCCCTGTGTTAATCATGTACACCCTCAGTCCTTTACCTCAACGGCCTCTCCCTGTGTTAATCCTGTACACCTTGTGTCCTTTACCTCAACGGCCTCTCCCTGTGTTAATCCTGTACACCTTGTGTCCTTTACCTCAACGGCATCTCCCTGGGTTAATCCTGTACACCTTGGATTCTTTACCTCAATGGCACCTCCCTGTGTTAATCCTGTACACCTTGGATTCTTTACCTCAACGGCACCTCCCTGTGTTAATCCTGTACACCCTCAGTCCTTTACCGCAACGGCATCTCCCTGTGTTAATCCTGTACGCCCGCTGTCCCTTACCTCAACGGCCTCTCCCTGTGTTAATCCTGTACGCCTTGGTTTCTTTACCACAACGTCACCTCCCTGTGTTAATCCTGTACACCGTGTGTCCTTTACCTCAACGGCCTCTCCCTGTGTTAATCCTGTACACCTTGTGTCCTTTACCTCATCGGCATCTCCCTGTGTTAATCCTGTACACCCTCTGTCCTTTACCTCAATGGCACCTCCCTGTGTTAATCCTGTACACCCTCAGTCCTTTACCGCAACGGCATCTCCCTGTGTTAATCCTGTACGCCTTGGTTTCTTTACCAAAACGTCACCTCCCTGTGTTAATCCTGTACACCGTGTGTCCTTTACCTCAACGGCCTCTCCCTGTGTTAATCCTGTACGCCTTGTGTCCTTTAAATCAACGGCACCTCCCTGTGTTAATCCTGTACACCCTCTGTCCTTTACCTCAATGGCACCTCCCTGTGTTAATCCTGTACGCCTTGTGTCCTTTACCTCAACGGCCTCTCCCTGTGTTAATCCTGTACACCTTGGGTTCTTTACCTCAACGGCCTCTCCCTGTGTTAATCCTGTACACCCTCGGTCCTTTACCTCAACGTCACCTCCCTGTGTTAATCCTGTACACCTTGTGTCCTTTACCTCAACGGCACCTCCCTGTGTTAATCCTGTACGCCTTGGGTTCTTTACCTCAACGGCCTCTCCCTGTGTTAATCCTGTACACCTTGTGTCCTTTACCTCAACGGCTTCTCCCTGTGTTAATCCTGTACACCTTGTGTCCTTTACCTCAACGTCACCTCCCTGTGTTAATCCTGTACGCCTTGGGTTCTTTACCTGAATGGCCTCTCCCTGTGTTAATCCTGTACACCTTGTGTCCTTTACCTCAATGGTAACTCCCTGTGCTAATCCTGTACACCTTGGATTCTTTACCTCAATGACATCTCCCTGTGTTAATCCTGTACACCCTCAGTCCTTTACCTCCACGGCCTCTCCCTGTGTTAATCCTGTACACCTTGTGTCCTTTACCTCAACGTCACCTCCCTGTGTTAATCCTGTACGCCTTGGGTTCTTTACCTCAATGGCACCTCCCTGTGCTAATCCTCTACACCTTGGGTTCTTTACCTCAATGGCACCTCCCTGTGCTAATCCTGTACACCCTCAGTCCTTTACCTCCACGGCACCTCCCTGTGTTAATCCTGTACACCATGTGTCCTTTACCTCAACGGCCTCTCCCTGTGTTAATCCTGTACGCCTTGTGTCCTTTAAATCAACGGCACCTCCCTGTGTTAATCCTGTACTCCCTCTGTCCTTTACCTCAATGGCACCTCCCTGTGTTAATCCTGTACGCCTTGTGTCCTTTACCTCAACGGCCTCTCCCTGTGTTAATCCTGTACACCTTGGGTTCTTTACCTCAACGGCCTCTCCCTGTGTTAATCCTGTACACCCTCGGTCCTTTACCTCAACGTCACCTCCCTGTGTTAATCCTGTACACCCTCTGTCCTTTACCTCCACGGCACCTCCCTGTGTTAATCCTGTACGCCTTGGGTTCTTTACCTCAACGGCCTCTCCCTGTGTTAATCCTGTACACCTTGTGTCCTTTACCTCAACGGCTTCTCCCTGTGTTAATCCTGTACACCTTGTGTCCTTTACCTCAACGTCACCTCCCTGTGTTAATCCTGTACGCCCTCTGTCCTTTACCTCAACGTCACCTCCCTGTGTTAATCCTGTACACCTTGTGTCCTTTACCTCAATGGCACCTCCCTTTGTTAATCCTGTACACCTTGGGTTCTTTACCTCAACGGCCTCTCCCTGTGTTAATCCTGTACGCCTTGTGTCCTTTACCTCAACGGCACCTCCCTTTGTTAATCCTGTAAACCTTGGGTTCTTTACCTGAACGGCCTCTCCCTGTGTTAATCCTGTTCACCCTCGGTCCTTTACCTCAACGTCACCTCCCTGTGTTAATCCTGTACGCCTTGGGTTCTTTACCTCAACGGCCTCTCCGTGTTAATCATGTACACCTTTTGTCCTTTACCTTAACGGCCTCTCCCTGTGTTAATCCTGTACACCTTGTGTCCTTTACCTCAACAGCACCTCCCTCTGTTAATCCTCTACACCTTGGGTTCTTTACCTCAACGACCTCTCCCTGTGTTAATCCTGTACACCTTGGGTTCTTTACCTCAATGGCCTCTCCCTGTGTTAATCCTGTACACCCTCTGTCCTTTACCTCAACTTCACCTCCCTGTGTTAATGCTGTACACCCTCAGTCCTTTACCTCAACAGCACCTCCCTCTGTTAATCCTGTACACCCTCGGTCCTTTACCTCCACGGCACCTCCCTGTGTTAATCCTGTACACCTTGGATTCTTTACCTCAATGGCACCTCCCTGTGTTAATCCTGTACACCTTGGATTCTTTACCTCAACGGCATCTCCCTGTGTTAATCCTGTACACCCTCAGTCCTTTACCGCAACGGCATCTCCCTGTGTTAATCCTGTACGCCCGCTGTCCCTTACCTCAACGGCCTCTCCCTGTGTTAATCCTGTACGCCTTGGTTTCTTTACCACAACGTCACCTCCCTGTGTTAATCCTGTACACCGTGTGTCCTTTACCTCAACGGCCTCTCCCTGTGTTAATCCTGTACACCTTGTGTCCTTTACCTCATCGGCATCACCCTGTGTTAATCCTGTACACCCTCTGTCCTTTACCTCAATGGCACCTCCCTGTGTTAATCCTGTACACCCACTGTCCTTTACCTCAACGTCACCTCCCTGTGTTAATCCTGTACACCTTGTGTCCTTTACCTCAACGGCATCTCCCTGTGTTAATCCTGTAGACCCTCAGTCCTTTACCGCAACGGCATCTCCCTGTGTTAATCCTGTACGCCTTGGTTTCTTTACCACAACGTCACCTCCCTGTGTTAATCCTGTACACCGTGTGTCCTTTACCTCAACGGCCTCTCCCTGTGTTAATCCTGTACGCCTTGTGTCCTTTAAATCAACGGCACCTCCCTGTGTTAATCCTGTACACCCTCTGTCCTTTACCTCAATGGCACCTCCCTGTGTTAATCATGTACGCCTTGTGTCCTTTACCTCAACGGCCTCTCCCTGTGTTAATCCTGTACACCTTGGGTTCTTTACCTCAACGGCCTCTCCCTGTGTTAATCCTGTACACCCTCGGTCCTTTACCTCAACGTCACCTCCCTGTGTTAATCCTGTACGCCTTGGGTTCTTTACCTCAACGGCCTCTCCCTGTGTTAATCCTGTACACCTTGTGTCCTTTACCTCAACGTCACCTCCCTGTGTTAATCCTGTACGCCTTGGGTTCTTTACCTGAATGGCCTCTCCCTGTGTTAATCCTGTACACCTTGTGTCCTTTACCTCAATGGTAACTCCCTGTGCTAATCCTGTACGCCTTGGGTTCTTTACCTCAATGACATCTCCCTGTGTTAATCCTGTACACCTTGTGTCCTTTACCTCAACGTCACCTCCCTGTGTTAATCCTGTACGCCTTGGGTTCTTTACCTCAATGGCCTCTCCCTGTGTTAATCCTGTACACCTTGTGTCCTTTACCTCAACGTCACCTCCCTGTGTTAATCCTGTACGCCTTGGGTTCTTTACCTCAATGGCACCTCCCTGTGCTAATCCTCTACACCTTGGGTTCTTTACCTCAACGGCACCTCCCTGTGCTAATCCTGTACACCCTCAGTCCTTTACCGCAACGGCATCTCCCTTTGTTAATCCTGTACACCCTCGGTCCTTTACCTCAACGTCACCTCCCTGTGTTAATCCTGTATGCCTTGTGTCTACCTCAATGGCACCTCCCTGTGTTAATCCTGTACACCCTCTGTCCTTTACCTCAACGGCACCTCCCTGTGTTAATCCTGTACACCCTCTGTCCTTTACCTCAACGGCCTCTCCCTGTGTTAATCCTGTACACCTTGTGTCCTTTACCTCAACGGCATCTCCCTGTGTTAATCCTGTACACCTTGGGTTCTTTACCTCAACATCACCTCCCTGTGTTAATCCTGTACACCTTGTGTCCTTTACCTCAACGGCCTCTCCCTGTGTTAATCCTGTACGCCTTGGGTTCTTTACCTCAACGTCACCTCCCTGTGTTAATCCTGTACACCTTGTGTCCTTTACCTCAACGGCTTCTCCCTGTGTTAATCCTGTACACCCTCTGTCCTTTACCTCAACGTCACCTCCCTGTGTTAATCCTGTACGCCTTGGGTTCTTTACCTCAACGGCCTCTCCCTGTGTTAATCCTGTACACCTTGGGTTCTTTACCTCAACGGCCTCTCCCTGTGTTAATCCTGTACGCCTTGTGTCCTTTACCTCAACGGCATCTCCCTGTGTTAATCCTGTACACCTTGGGTTCTTTACCTGAACGGCCTCTCCCTGTGTTAATCCTGTTCACCTTGGGTTCTTTACCTGAACGGCCTCTCCCTGTGTTAATCCTGTTCACCCTCTGTCCTTTACCTCAACGGCACCTCCCTGTGTTAATCCTGTACACCTTGGGTTCTTTACCTCAACGGCCTCTCCCTGTGTTAATCCTGTACACCTTTTGTCCTTTACCTTAACGGCCTCTCCCTGTGTTAATCCTGTACACCCTCTGTCCTTTACCTCAACGGCATCTCCCTGTGTTAATCCTGTACACCCTCAGTCCTTTACCTCAACGGCCTCTCCCTGTGTTAATCCTGTACACCTTGTGTCCTTTACCTCAACGGCCTCTCCCTGTGTTAATCCTGTACACCTTGTGTCCTTTACCTCAACGGCACCTCCCTGTGTTAATCATGTACACCTTCTGCCCTTTACCTCAACGGCCTCTCCCTGTGTTAATCCTGTACACCTTGGGTTCTTTACCTCAACGGCACCTCCCTGTGTTAATCCTGTACACCCTCTGTCCTTTACCTCAACGGCATCTCCCTGTGTTAATCCTGTATGCCTTGTGTCTACCTCTATGGCACCTCCCTGTGTTAATCCTGTACACCTTGTGTCCTTTAGCTCAACGTCACCTCCCTGTGTTAATCCTGTACACCCTCTGTCCTTTACCTCAACGGCATCTCCCTGTGTTAATCCTGTACACCCGCTGTCCCTTACCTCAACGGCCTCTCCCTGTGTTAATCCTGTACACCTTTGATTCTTTACCTCAATGGCACCTCCCTGTGCTAATCCTGTACACCCTCAGTCCTTTACCGCAACGGCATCTCCCTGTGTTAATCCTGTACGCCTTGGTTTCTTTACCACAACGTCACCTCCCTGTGTTAATCCTGTACACCGTGTGTCCTTTACCTCAACGGCCTCTCCCTGTGTTAATCCTGTACACCTTGTGTCCTTTACCTCAACGGCCTCTCCCTGTGTTAATCCTGTACACGCTCTGTCCTTTACCTCAACGGCACCTCCCTGTGTTAATCCTGTACGCCTTGTGTCCTTTAAATCAACGGCACCTCCCTGTGTTAATCCTGTACACCCTCTGTCCTTTACCTCAATGGCACCTCCCTGTGTTAATCCTGTACGCCTTGTGTCCTTTACCTCAACGGCCTCTCCCTGTGTTAATCCTGTACACCTTGGGTTCTTTACCTCAACGGCCTCTCCCTGTGTTAATCCTGTACACCCTCGGTCCTTTACCTCAACGTCACCTCCCTGTGTTAATCCTGTACGCCTTGGGTTCTTTACCTCAACGGCCTCTCCCTGTGTTAATCCTGTACACCTTGTGTCCTTTACCGCAACGGCATCTCCCTGTGTTAATCCTGTACACCCTCTGTCCCTTACCTCAACGGCACCTCCCTGTGTTAATCCTGTACACCCTCTGTCCCTTACCTCAACGGCACCTCCCTGTGTTAATCCTGTACACCCTCAGTCCTTTACCTCAACGGCCTCTCCCTGTGTTAATCCTGTACACCCTCAGTCCTTTACCTCCACGGCCTCTCCCTGTGTTAATCCTGTACACCTTGTGTCCGTTACCTCAACGGCACCTCCCTGGGTTAATCCTGTACACCTTGGGTTCTTTACCTCAATGGCCTCTCCCTGTGTTAATCCTGTACACCTTGTGTCCGTTACCTCAACGTCACCTCCCTGTGTTAATCCTGTACACCCTCTGTCCCTTACCTCAACGTCACCTCCCTCTGTTAATCCTGTACACCCTCTGTCCCTAACCTCAACGGCATCTCCCTGTTTTAATCCTGTACACCCTCTGTCCTTTACCTCAACGGCATCTCCCTGTGTTAATCCTGTACACCCTCTGTCCTTTACCTCAACGGCATCTCCCTGTGTTAATCCTGTACACCCTCTGTCCTTTACCTCAACGGCATCTCCCTGTGTTAATCCTGTACACCCTCTGTCCTTTACCTCAACGGCATCTCCCTGTGTTAATCCTGTATGCCTTGTGTCTACCTCTATGGCACCTCCCTGTGTTAATCCTGTACACCTTGTGTCCTTTACCTCAACGTCACCTCCCTGTGTTAATCCTGTACACCCTCTGTCCTTTACCTCAACGGCATCTCCCTGTGTTAATCCTGTACACCCGCTGTCCCTTACCTCAACGGCCTCTCCCTGTGTTAATCCTGTACACCTTTGATTCTTTACCTCAATGGCACCTCCCTGTGCTAATCCTGTACACCCTCAGTCCTTTACCGCAACGGCATCTCCCTGTGTTAATCCTGTACGCCTTGGTTTCTTTACCACAACGTCACCTCCCTGTGTTAATCCTGTACACCGTGTGTCCTTTACCTCAACGGCCTCTCCCTGTGTTAATCCTGTACACCTTGTGTCCTTTACCTCAACGGCCTCTCCCTGTGTTAATCCTGTACACGCTCTGTCCTTTACCTCAACGGCACCTCCCTGTGTTAATCCTGTACGCCTTGTGTCCTTTAAATCAACGGCACCTCCCTGTGTTAATCCTGTACACCCTCTGTCCTTTACCTCAATGGCACCTCCCTGTGTTAATCCTGTACGCCTTGTGTCCTTTACCTCAACGGCCTCTCCCTGTGTTAATCCTGTACACCTTGGGTTCTTTACCTCAACGGCCTCTCCCTGTGTTAATCCTGTACACCCTCGGTCCTTTACCTCAACGTCACCTCCCTGTGTTAATCCTGTACGCCTTGGGTTCTTTACCTCAACGGCCTCTCCCTGTGTTAATCCTGTACACCTTGTGTCCTTTACCGCAACGGCATCTCCCTGTGTTAATCCTGTACACCCTCTGTCCCTTACCTCAACGGCACCTCCCTGTGTTAATCCTGTACACCCTCTGTCCCTTACCTCAACGGCACCTCCCTGTGTTAATCCTGTACACCCTCAGTCCTTTACCTCAACGGCCTCTCCCTGTGTTAATCCTGTACACCCTCAGTCCTTTACCTCCACGGCCTCTCCCTGTGTTAATCCTGTACACCTTGTGTCCGTTACCTCAACGGCACCTCCCTGGGTTAATTCTGTACACCTTGGGTTCTTTACCTCAATGGCCTCTCCCTGTGTTAATCCTGTACACCTTGTGTCCGTTACCTCAACGTCACCTCCCTGTGTTAATCCTGTACACCCTCTGTCCCTTACCTCAACGTCACCTCCCTCTGTTAATCCTGTACACCCTCTGTCCCTAACCTCAACGGCATCTCCCTGTTTTAATCCTGTACACCCTCTGTCCTTTACCTCAACGGCCTCTCCCTGTGCTAATCCTGTACACCTTGTGTCCTTTACCTCAACGGCACCTCCCTGTGTTACTCCTGTACACCCTCTGTCCTTTACCTCAACGGCACCTCCCTGGGTTAATCCTGTACACCTTGTGTCCTTTACCTCAACGGCACCTCCCTGTGTTAATCCTGTACACCCTCTGTCCTTTACCTCAACGGCACCTCCCTGGGTTAATCCTGTACACCTTGGGTTCTTTACCTCAACGGCCTCTCCGTGTTAATTCTGTACACCCTCGGTCCTTTACCTCAACGTCACCTCCCTGTGTTAATCCTGTACACCTTGTGTCCTTTACCTCAACGGCACCTCCCTGTGTTAATCCTGTACACCCTCTGTCCTTTACCTCAACAGCACCTCCCTGTGTTAATCCTGTACACCTTGTGTCCTTTACCTCAACGGCCTCTCCCTGTGTTAATCCTGTACACCTTGTGTCCTTTACCTCAATGGCACCTCCCTGTGTTAATCCTGTACACCCTCTGTCCTTTACCTCAACGGCCTATCCCTGTGTTAATCCTGTACACCTTGTGTCCTTTACCTCAATGGCACCTCCCTGTGTTAATCCTGTACACCCTCTGTCCTTTACCTCAACGGCACCTCCCTGTGTTAATCCTGTACGCCTTGGGTTCTTTACCTCAACGGCCTCTCCCTGTGTTAATCCTGTACACCTTGTGTCCTTTACCGCAACGGCATCTCCCTGTGTTAATCCTGTACACCCTCTGTCCCTTACCTCAACGGCACCTCCCTGTGTTAATCCTGTACACCCTCTGACCCTTACCTCAACGGCACCTCCCTGTGTTAATCCTGTACACCCTCAGTCCTTTACCTCAACGGCCTCTCCCTGTGTTAATCCTGTACACCCTCAGTCCTTTACCTCCACGGCCTCTCCCTGTGTTAATCCTGTACACCTTGTGTCCGTTACCTCAACGGCACCTCCCTGGGTTAATCCTGTACACCTTGGGTTCTTTACCTCAATGGCCTCTCCCTGTGTTAATCCTGTACACCTTGTGTCCTTTACCTCAACGTCACCTCCCTGTGTTAATCCTGTACACCCTCTGTCCCTTACCTCAACGTCACCTCCCTCTATTAATCCTGTACACCCTCTGTCCCTAACCTCAACGGCATCTCCCTGTTTTAATCCTGTACACCCTCTGTCCTTTACCTCAACGGCCTCTCCCTGTGCTAATCCTGTACACCTTGTGTCCTTTACCTCAACGGCACCTCCCTGTGTTACTCCTGTACACCCTCTGTCCTTTACCTCAACGGCACCTCCCTGGGTTAATCCTGTACACCTTGTGTCCTTTACCTCAACGGCACCTCCCTGTGTTAATCCTGTACACCCTCTGTCCTTTACCTCAACGGCACCTCCCTGGGTTAATCCTGTACACCTTGGGTTCTTTACCTCAACGGCCTCTCCGTGTTAATGCTGTACACCCTCGGTCCTTTACCTCAACGTCACCTCCCTGTGTTAATCCTGTACACCTTGTGTCCTTTACCTCAACGGCACCTCCCTGTGTTAATCCTGTACACCCTCTGTCCTTTACCTCAACAGCACCTCCCTGTGTTAATCCTGTACACCTTGTGTCCTTTACCTCAACGGCCTCTCCCTGTGTTAATCCTGTACACCTTGTGTCCTTTACCTCAATGGCACCTCCCTGTGTTAATCCTGTACACCCTCTATCCTTTACCTCAACGGCCTCTCCCTGTGTTAATCCTGTACACCTTGTGTCCTTTACCTCAATGGCACCTCCCTGTGTTAATCCTGTACACCCTCTGTCCTTTACCTCAACGGCACCTCCCTGTGTTAATCCTGTACACCCTCAGTCCTTTACCACAACGGCATCTCCCTGTGTTAATCCTGTACGCCTTGTGTCTACCTCAATGGCACCTCCCTGTGTTAATCCTGTACACCTTGTGTCTACCTCAATGGCACCTCCCTGTGTTAATCCTGTACACCTTGTGTCTACCTCAATGGCACCTCCCTGTGTTAATCCTGTACACCTTGTGTCTACCTCAATGGCACCTCCCTGTGTTAATCCTGTACACCCTCTGTCCTTTACCTCAACGGCACCTCCCTGTGTTAATCCTGTACACCTTGCGTCCTTTACCTCAACGGCCTCTCCCTGTGTTAATCCTGTACACCTTGGATTCTTTACCTCAACGGCCTCTCCCTGTGTTAATCCTGTACACCCTCGGTCCTTTACCTCAACGGCACCTCCCTGTGTTAATCCTGTACACCCTCTGTCCTTTACCTCAACAGCACCTCCCTGTGTTAATCCTGTACACCTTGTGTCCTTTACCTCAACGGCACCTCCCTGTGTTAATCCTGTACACCTTGTGTCCTTTACCTCAATGGCATCTCCCTGTGTTAATCATGTACGCCTTGGGTTCTTTACCTCCCTGTGTTAATCCTGTACACCTTGTGTCCTTGTGTCCTGTGTTAATCCTGTACACCCTCTGTCCTTTACCTCAACGGCACCTCCCTGGGTTAATCCTGTACACCTTGGGTTCTTTACCTCAACGGCCTCTCCGTGTTAATCCTGTACACCCTCGGTCCTTTACCTCAACGTCACCTCCCTGTGTTAATCCTGTACGCCTTGGGTTCTTTACCTCAACGGCCTCTCCCTGTGTTAATCCTGTACACCCTCTGTCCTTTACCTCAACAGCACCTCCCTGTGTTAATCCTGTACACCCTCTGTCCTTTACCTCAACGGCCTCTCCCTGTGTTAATCCTGTACACCCTATGTCCTTTACCTCAACGGCCTCTCCCTGGGTTAATCCTGTACACCCTCTGTCCTTTACCTCAACGGCACCTCCCTGGGTTAATCCTGTACACCTTGTGTCCTTTACCTCAACGGCCTCTCCCTGTGTTAATCCTGTACACCCTCTGTCCTTTACCTCAACGGCCTCTCCCTGTGTTAATCCTGTACACCCTCTGTCCTTTACCTCAACGGCCTCTCCCTGTGTTAATCCTGTACACCTTGTGTCCTTTACCTCAACGACACCTCCCTGTGTTAATCCTGTACGCCTTGCGTTCTTTACCTCAACGGCCTCTCCCTGTGTTAATCCTGTACACCTTGTGTCCATTACCTCAACGGCACCTCCCTTTGTTAATCCTGTACACCTTGGATTCTTTACCTCAACGGCCTCTCCCTGTGTTATTCCTGTACACCTTGGGTTCTTTACCTGAACGGCCTCTCCCTGTGTTAATCCTGTTCACCTTGGGTTCTTTACCTCAACGGCCTCTCCCTGTGTTAATCCTGTACACCCTCTGTCCTTTACCTCAACGGCACCTCCCTGGGTTAATCCTGTACACCTTGTGTCCTTTACCTCAACGGCACCTCCCTGTGTTAATCCTGTACACCCTCTGTCCTTTACCTCAACGGCACCTCCCTGGGTTAATCCTGTACACCTTGGGTTCTTTACCTCAACGGCCTCTCCGTGTTAATCCTGTACACCCTCGGTCCTTTACCTCAACGTCACCTCCCTGTGTTAATCCTGTACGCCTTGGGTTCTTTACCTCAACGGCCTCTCCCTGTGTTAATCCAGTACACCCTCGGTCCTTTACCTCAACGGCATCTCCCTGTGTTAATCCTGTACGCCTTGTGTCCTTTACCTCAACGGCCTCTCCCTGTGTTAATCCTGTACACCTTGTGTCCTTTACCTCAATGGCACCTCCCTGTGTTAATCCTGTACACCCTCTGTCCTTTACCTCAACGGCCTCTCCCTGTGTTAATCCTGTACACCTTGTGTCCTTTACCTCAATGGCACCTCCCTGTGTTAATCCTGTACACCCTCTGTCCTTTACCTCAACGGCACCTCCCTGTGTTAATCCTGTACACCTTGTGTCTACCTCAATGGCACCTCCCTGTGTTAATCCTGTACACCTTGTGTCTACCTGAATGGCACCTCCCTGTGTTAATCCTGTACACCTTGTGTCTACCTCAATGGCACCTCCCTGTGTTAATCCTGTACACCTTGTGTCTACCTCAATGGCACCTCCCTGTGTTAATCCTGTACACCCTCTGTCCTTTACCTCAACGGCACCTCCCTGTGTTAATCCTGTACACCTTGCGTCCTTTACCTCAACGGCCTCTCCCTGTGTTAATCCTGTACACCTTGGATTCTTTACCTCAACGGCCTCTCCCTGTGTTAATCCTGTACACCCTCGGTCCTTTACCTCAACGGCACCTCCCTGTGTTAATCCTGTACACCCTCTGTCCTTTACCTCAACAGCACCTCCCTGTGTTAATCCTGTACACCTTGTGTCCTTTACCTCAACGGCACCTCCCTGTGTTAATCCTGTACACCTTGTGTCCTTTACCTCAATGGCATCTCCCTGTGTTAATCATGTACGCCTTGGGTTCTTTACCTCCCTGTGTTAATCCTGTACACCTTGTGTCCTTTACCTCAACGGCATCTCCCTGGGTTAATCCTGTACACCCTCTGTCCTTTACCTCAACGGCATCTCCCTGGGTTAATCCTGTACACCCTCTGTCCTTTACCTCAAAGGCACCTCCCTGGGTTAATCCTGTACACCTTGGGTTCTTTACCTCAACGGCCTCTCCGTGTTAATCCTGTACACCCTCGGTCCTTTACCTCAACGTCACCTCCCTGTGTTAATCCTGTACGCCTTGGGTTCTTTACCTCAACGGCCTCTCCCTGTGTTAATCCTGTACACCCTCTGTCCTTTACCTCAACAGCACCTCCCTGTGTTAATCCTGTACACCCTCTGTCCTTTACCTCAACGGCCTCTCCCTGTGTTAATCCTGTACACCCTCTGTCCTTTACCTCAACGGCCTCTCCCTGTGTTAATCCTGTACACCCTCTGTCCTTTACCTCAACGGCACCTCCCTGGGTTAATCCTGTACACCTTGTGTCCTTTACCTCAACGGCCTCTCCCTGTGTTAATCCTGTACACCCTCTGTCCTTTACCTCAACGACACCTCCCTGTGTTAATCCTGTACGCCTTGCGTTCTTTACCTCAACGGCCTCTCCCTGTGTTAATCCTGTACACCCTCTGTCCTTTACCTCAACGACACCTCCCTGTGTTAATCCTGTACGCCTTGCGTTCTTTACCTCAACGGCCTCTCCCTTTGTTAATCCTGTACACCTTGGATTCTTTACCTCAACGGCCTCTCCCTGTGTTAATCCTGTACACCTTGGGTTCTTTACCTGAACGGCCTCTCCCTGTGTTAATCCTGTTCACCTTGGGTTCTTTACCTCAACGGCCTCTCCCTGTGTTAATCCTGTACACCCTCTGTCCTTTACCTCAACGGCATCTCCCTGTGTTAATCCTGTACACCTTGTGTCCTTTACCTCAACTTCATCTCCCTGTTTTAATCCTGTACACCCTCTGTCCTTTACCTCAATGGCATCTCCCTGTGTTAATCCTGTACACCCTCTGTCCTTTACCTCAACGGCACCTCCCTGTGTTAATCCTGTACACCTTGTGTCCTTTACCTCAACTTCATCTCCCTGTTTTAATCCTGTACACCCTCTGTCCTTTACCTCAACGGCATCTCCCTGTGTTAATCCTGTACACCTTTTGTCCTTTACCTTAACGGCCTCTCCCTGTGTTAATCCTGTACACCCTCTGTCCTTTACCTCAGCGTCACCTCCCTGTGTTAATCCTGTACACCTTTTGTCCTTTACCTTAACGGCCTCTCCCTGTGTTAATCCTGTACACCTTGTGTCCTTTACCTCAACGGCCTCTCCGTGTTAATCCTGTACACCTTTTGTCCTTTACCTTAACGTCATCTCCCTGTGTTAATCCTGTACACCCTCTGTCCTTTACCTCAACGTCACCTCCCTGTGTTAATCCTGTACACCCTCTGTCCTTTACCTCAACGGCACCTCCCTGTGTTAATCCTGTACACCTTGTGTCCTTTACCTCAACGGCACCTCCCTGTGTTAATCCTGTACACCTTGTGTCCTTTACCTCAACGGCACCTCCCTGTGTTAATCCTGTACACCTTGTGTCCTTTACCTCAACGGCCTCTCCGTGTTAATCCTGTACACCTTTTGTCCTTTACCTTAACGTCATCTCCCTGTGTTAATCCTGTACACCCTCAGTCCTTTACCTCAACGGCCTCTCCCTGTGTTAATCCTGTACACCTTGTGTCCTTTACCTCAACAGCACCTACCTGTGTTAATCCTGTACACCTTGGGTTCTTTACCTCAACGACCTCTCCCTGTGTTAATCCTGTACACCTTGTGTCCTTTACCTCAACAGCACCTCCCTGTGTTAATCCTGTACACCTTGGGTTCTTTACCTCAACGACCTCTCCCTGTGTTAATCCTGTACACCTTGTGTCCTTTACCTCAACGTCACCTCCCTGTGTTAATCCTGTACACCCTCTGTCCTTTACCTCAACGGCACCTCCCTGTGTTAATCCTGTACACCCTCTGTCCTTTACCTCAACGGCACCTCCCTGTGTTAATCCTGTACACCTTGTGTCCTTTACCTCAACAGCATCTCCCTGTGTTAATCCTGTACACCCTCTGTCCTTTACCTCAACGGCCTCTCCCTGTGTTAATCCTGTACACCTTGTGTCCTTTACCTCAACGGCCTCTCCCTGTGTTAATCCTGTACGCCATGGGTTCTTTACCTCAACGGCCTCTCCCTGTGTTAATCCTGTACACCCTCAGTTCTTTACCTCAACGGCCTCTCCCTGTGTTAATCCTGTACGCCTTGGGTTCTTTACCTCAACGGCACCTCCCTGTGTTAATCCTGTACACCTTGTGTCCTTTACCTCAACGGCACCTCCCTGTGTTAATCATGTACACCTTGGATTCTTTACCTCAACGGCATCTCCCTGTTTTAATCCTGTTCACCCTCAGTTCTTTACCTCAACGGCCTCTCCCTGTGTTAATCCTGTACGCCCTCTGTCCTTTACCTCAACGGCACCTCCCTGTGTTAATCCTGTACGCCCTCTGTTCTTTACCTCAACGGCACCTCCCTGGGTTAATCCTGTACACCTAGGGTTCTGTACCTCAACGGCCTCTCCGTGTTAATCCTGTACACCCTCGGTCCTTTACCTCAACGGCACCTCCCTGTGTTAATCCTGTACACCTTGGATTCTTTACCTCAATGGCACATCCCTGTGTTAATCCTGTACACCCTCAGTCCTTTACCGCAACGGCATCTCCCTGTGTTAATCCTGTACGCCTTGGATTCTTTACCACAACGGCACCTCCCTGTGTTAATCCTGTACGCCTTGGATTCTTCACCACAACGGCACCTCCCTGTGTTAATCCTGTACGCCTTGTGTCCTTTACCTCAACGGCCTCTCCCTGTGTTAATCCTGTACACCCTCGGTCCTTTACCTCAACGTCACCTCCCTGTGTTAATCCTGTACGCCTTGGGTTCTTTACCTCAACGGCCTCTCCCTGTGTTAATCCTGTACACCCTCGGTCCTTTACCTCAACGGCTTCTCCCTGTGTTAATTCTGTACACCTTGTGTCCTTTACATCAACGTCACCTCCCTGTGTTAATCCTGTACGCCTTGGGTTCTTTACCTGAATGGCCTCTCCCTGTGTTAATCCTGTACACCTTGTGTCCTTTATCTCAATGGCTCCTCCCTGTGCTAATCCTGTACACCTTGGGATCTTTACCTCAATGGCACCTCCCTGTGCTAATCCTGTACACCCTCAGTCCTTTACCGCAACGGCATCTACCTTTGTTAATCCTGTACACCCTCGGTCCTTTACCTCAACGTCACCTCCCTGTGTTAATCCTGTACACCCTCGGTCCTTTACCTCAACGTCACCTCCCTGTGTTAATCCTGTACACCCTCTGTCCTTTACCTCAACGGCCTCTCCCTGTGTTAATCATGTACACCTTGGATTCTTTACCTCAACGGCATCTCCCTGTTTTAATCCTGTTCACCCTCAGTTCTTTACCTCAACGGCTTCTCCCTGGGTTAATCCTGTACACCTTGTGTCCTTTACCTCAACGTCACCTCCCTGTGTTAATCCTGTACGCCTTGTGTCTTTTACCTCAATGGCACTTCCCTGTGCTAATCCTGTACGCCTTGGATTCTTTACCTCAACGGCCTCTCCCAGTGTTAATCCTGTACACCCTCTGTCCTTTACCTCAACGGCCTCTCCCTGTGTTAATCCTGTACACCTTGTGTCCTTTACCTCAACGGCCTCTCCCTGTGTTAATCCTGTACACCTTGTGTCCTTTACCTCAACGGCCTCTCCCTGTGTTAATCCTGTACACCTTGTGTCCTTTACCTCAACGGCCTCTCCCTGTGTTAATCCTGTACGCCTTGTGTCCTTTACCTCAATGGCACCTCCCTTTGTTAATCCTGTACACCCTCAGTCCTTTACCTCAACGGCACCTCCCTGTGTTAATCCTGTACACCCTCTGTCCTTTACCTCAACGGCACCTCCCTGGGTTAATCCTGTACACCTTGGATTCTTTACCTCAACGGCCTCTCCCTGTGTTAATCCTGTACACCTTGTGTCCTTTACCTCCACGGCCTCTCCCTGTGTTAATCCTGTACACCTTGTGTCCCTTACCTCAACGGCACCTCCCTGTGTTAATCCTGTACGCCTTGGGTTCTTTACCTCAATGGCCTCTCCCTGTGTTAATCCTGTACACCCTCTGTCCTTTACCTCAACGTCACCTCCCTGTGTTAATCCTGTACACCCTCTGTCCTTTACCTCAACGGCACCTCCCTGGGTTAATCCTGTACACCTTGGATTCTTTACCTCAACGGCCTCTCCGTGTTAATCCTGTACACCCTCGGTCCTTTACCTCAACGTCACCTCCCTGTGTTAATCCTGTACGCCTTGGGTTCTTTACCTCAACGGCCTCTCCCTGTGTTAATCCTGTACACCTTGTGTCCTTTACCTCAACGGCACCTCCCTGTGTTAATCCTGTACACCTTGTGTCCTTTACCTCAATGGCACCTCCCTTTGTTAATCCTGTACACCCTCAGTCCTTTACCTCAACGGCACCTCCCTGTGTTAATCCTGTACACCTTGTGTCCTTTACCTCAATGGCACCTCCCTGTGTTAATCCTGTACACCCTCAGTCCTTTACCTCAACGGCACCTCCCTGTGTTAATCCTGTACACCCTCGGTCCTTTACCTCAACGTCACCTCCCTGTGTTAATCCTGTACGCCTTGGGTTCTTTACCTCAACGGCCTCTCCCTGTGTTAATCCTGTACGCCTTGTGTCCTTTACCTCAACGGCCTCTCCCTGTGTTAATCCTGTACACCTTGTGTCCTTTACCTCAACGGCACCTCCCTTTGTTAATCCTGTACACCTTGGGTTCTTTACCTCAACGGCCTCTCCGTGTTAATCCTGTACACCTTGGATTCTTTACCTCAATGGCACCTCCCTGTGTTAATCCTGTACACCCTCAGTCCTTTACCTCAACGGCCTCTCCCTGTGTTAATCCTGTACACCTTGTGTCCTTTACCTCAACGTCACCTCCCTGTGTTAATCCTGTACGCCTTGGGTTCTTTACCTCAACGGCCTCTCCCTGTGTTAATCCTGTACACCTTGTGTCCTTTACCTCAACGGCCTCTCCCTGTGTTAATCCTGTACACCTTGTGTCCTTTACCTCAACGTCACCTCCCTGTGTTAATCCTGTACACCCTCGGTCCTTTACCTCAACGTCACCTCCCTGTGTTAATCCTGTACGCCTTGGGTTCTTTACCTCAACGGCCTCTCCCTGTGTTAATCCTGTACACCTTGTGTCCTTTACCTCAACTGCACCTCCCTTTGTTAATCCTGTACACCTTGGGTTCTTTACCTCAACGGCCTCTCCCTGTGTTAATCCTGTACACCTTGGGTTCTTTACCTCAACGGCCTCTCCCTGTGTTAATCCTGTACACCCTCGGTCCTTTACCTCAACGTCACCTCCCTGTGTTAATCCTGTACGCCTTGGGTTCTTTACCTCAACGGCCTCTCCGTGTTAATCCTGTACACCTTTTGTCCTTTACCTTAACGGCCTCTCCCTGTGTTAATCCTGTACGCCTTGGGTTCTTTACCTCAACGGCCTCTCCCTGTGTTAATCCTGTACACCTTGTGTCCTTTACCTCAACGGCCTCTCCCTGTGTTAATCCTGTACACCTTGTGTCCTTTACCTCAACGGCACCTCCCTGGGTTAATCCTGTACACCCTCGGTCCTTTACCTCAACGTCACCTCCCTGTGTTAATCCGGTACGCCTTGGGTTCTTTACCTCAACGGCCTCTCCGTGTTAATCCTGTACACCTTGGATTCTTTACCTCAATGGCACCTCCCTGTGTTAATCCTGTACACCCTCAGTCCTTTACCTCAACGGCCTCTCCCTGTGTTAATCCTGTACACCTTGTGTCCTTTACCTCAACGTCACCTCCCTGTGTTAATCCTGTACGCCTTGGGTTCTTTACCTCAACGGCCTCTCCCTGTGTTAATCCTGTACACCCTCAGTCCTTTACCTCAACGGCTTCTCCCTGTGTTAATCCTGTACACCTTGTGTCCTTTACCTCAACGGCCTCTCCCTGTGTTAATCCTGTACACCTTGTGTCCTTTACCTCAACGTCACCTCCCTGTGTTAATCCTGTACACCTTGTGTCCTTTACCTCAATGGCACCTCCCTGTGCTAATCCTGTACACCCTCAGTCCTTTACCTCAACGGCCTCTCCCTGTGTTAATCCTGTACGCCTTGGGTTCTTTACCTCAACGGCCTCTCCCTGTGTTAATCCTGTACACCTTGTGTCCTTTACCTCAACGTCACCTCCCTGTGTTAATCCTGTACACCTTTTGTCCTTTACCTCAACGGCACCTCCCTGTGTTAATCCTGTACACCTTGTGTCCTTTACCTTAACGGCCTCTCCCTGTGTTAATCCTGTACACCTTGTGTCCTTTACCTCAACAGCACCTCCGTGTGTTAATCCTGTACACCTTGGGTTCTTTACCTCAACGACCTCTCCCTGTGTTAATCCTGTACACCTTGGGTTCTTTACCTCAACGGCCTCTCCCTGTGTTAATCCTGTACACCTTGTGTCCTTTACCTTAACGGCCTCTCCCTGTGTTAATCCTGTACACCTTGTGTCCTTTACCTCAACAGCACCTCCCTGTGTTAATCCTGTACACCTTGGGTTCTTTACCTCAACGACCTCTCCCTGTGTTAATCCTGTACACCTTGGGTTCTTTACCTCAACGGCCTCTCCCTGTGTTAATCCTGTACACCTTGTGTCCTTTACCTCAACGTCATCTCCCTGTGTTAATCCTGTACACCCTCGGTCCTTTACCTCAACGTCACCTCCCTGTGTTAATCCTGTACACCTTGGGTTCTTTACCTCAACAGCACCTCCCTGTGTTAATCCTGTACACCTTGTGTCCTTTACCTCAACGGCCTCTCCCTGTGTTAATCCTGTACACCTTGTGTCCTTTACCTCAACGGCACCTCCCTGTGTTAATGCTGTACACCCTTGGGCTCTTTAGCATCAAGTCTGCTTTCAACAGACTCAGTGACTGAGGCTCATTCTGGGGAGGAGCATTCGTTATCCTGTGGTGGAAAAGGTTTCTCCTCACCTTGGTGCTGAATGGTGAGATACAGCCCATATTTTGAGGCTGTCACCCTGAAGACACATCAAATTCACGTCCACACTGTCAAAACCCCTTAAATAATTTGTGTGTTTCAATAAAATCTCCTCTTTCTTCTAAATGCCACAGTGTCCCATCTGCTCAGTCTCTTCTCAAACAGCAAATCCATCTATCAACTGGTGACCATCACTCTGTGTTTGTATATTCTTCCTGAGGAAGGGAGAGCAGGCCAGTATGCTGTCTCACTACAGCTTTTGTCTGCTTTCTAGAAGATGGCCATCACGGCAACATTACAGAACCCTGCCATATTCTTTGCCTTAGTGACTCCACCTCTACAGCCCATGGGAGTGAAGAATTCCAAAGAGTCACAACCGTCAGAAAGAGGAAATTGCTCCTCATCTCCACTTAATCTGAAAGTATGCCCCCTAATTCTAAAGAACTCCACTGAGGGGCTACATCCTCTCAACACCCATCATGCCAAACCCCTTCAGAATCTTTCACGTGTCAATAAGGTAATCTCTCATTTCTCTTAGACGTCATTGTGTTCAGAACAACCTGTCCAATCTCTCCTGACAAGTCAACACATCCAGGAATCAGCCAATTCAAACTTTTCTGTGATGTATCCAACAGAAATATATTCTCCTTAAACATGGACAACCAAACTGTACACAGACTTCAGCTGGAGTCTTCACAGTGCTCGTATAAAATTACTCTAACACTCCCCTGCCTTTACATTCCTTCTTGTAATGACCAACGTTCAATTGAGCTTCTCTGATGCACGCCACTGTCTGTGTATCATGTGCTTGGGCTCCCATGGCCCTTTGTACTGCAACATTTTGTCGTTTCACTTTAGTTAACTAATAATTTGTTAATACATTCTTCCTGGCAAAGTCGACAACATTGAATTTTCCACATTGGATGTGGGTGTGGGATGTAGGAGGTATGATTAGCAAGTTCTTTGAAGACATGCAGTACAAATTGGTGGTGTTGTGGATAATGAGCAAGTTTGTCGAAGGTTACAGCAGGTTCATACGGGAGAATGAGAAAGTGATAAATAGGAGCTACAGGGAGGTAGTTCTAGGTTTTCATAAATAAGTCAGCGGAGGCGTTTTATGTTTCAGAAAAGCCGTAGCAACTCATTTATTGAACAACAAGAAAACTGAACACAAAGTACACTAAAAACCCTTTACATAATAATGTCATCATGTCAGACCAGCCTCTCAAAGTGAAACCCCAACTCAATGTCGGTGGTTGTGAATTAGGTATCTTTCCACCAATTACGTTCCCCTACACACACCCCCCCCCCCCCCCGCCCCCATAACTCACTAAAACCGGCATTGTGAGCCAGTCTGGAGCTCAGATGAACCACCCGGCTCGGGTCCTGTGTTCCATGGGTGGAGGAATGGCAGGTGCTTCTGGCTCATCCAGAGGTGTGTTGCCATGCTCATGGTCATGTTGGGATGCCTGGGGCATGGTAGCAGCTCCTTCAAATCTTGCTGGGCCGGTTTATGGCGATCTATCGCAGTACATTCAGGTTTCCTCTCTTATGTATGATAAAAGTCCTTTCTCCCCATTCCAAATGTGAAATAAGCCATCTTGAGGGGTCTAAGGGGAAGCTGGTGTGGATCATGGTGGACGAAAACAAACAAGGTGAGATATAGGTCAACAGGAACCCAAGAGGACTGAATGCCATGACAGAAGATTGGGGTAGGTGAGGAGGGATTGAATTTACTGAGGGAGGGTGGAACGCTGTTGAGAGAACGATAAGGTGGTCTCGATGTCAGGAATGAAATCACCTGGCATTCACAAGAGTCACCCGTGTACCAACTCTGCCACAGCTGACCTCAAGCCCTTTTTTGGAGCTGATTTGAGCCCCAGCAAGGCCCATGGGAGATGATCATGCCAACATCATCAGTCAGGGAAGCTATCAGAGCAGCATTTAAAAAGCGGTGAAACCACTCACATAGACTATTGGACTGTGGGTGATACATCGTGGTGTGATGTAGCCCAACACTGAGATTCTGGGCCACCGCAGCCCAGAAGTCTGATATGAACTGGGGACCACAGTCAGAGGAAATAACAGATGGGGTGCCAAACTGAGCAGGCCAGGTGCTGATGAGCACTCGAGCCACGTCATCAATACCAGGGATTGGCCTCTATCCACCAGGTGGTAGAGTCCACCATGGTAAGAAGATGTGGGGTGGGGGGGGGGGGAAACAGGACAACAAGGTCCACATTGCCATAATCAGGCACCTCAAAAGGTGTCAATGGCATCCGGACATGACGGTTAATTTTTGCCTGGTGGAAGTCCAATCACTCACGTCCTTTCTAAGGCCGTGTCAGACAAACGTCAGTGCAACCGGGCTCTGCGAGGCCTTCTGGCCCATGTGTGAGAAGTCATGTATGGAGTTAAAAGCAGTCTGCCTCTAGCTGCACTATGGAACGAGGGTTGGAACATCGCACAGGAGATAATCCCCAGCTTCCCTGAACTTAATGTCAGCCAGTTGCAGGCCCATGTGGTAAGCCTGGACTTCTGAGTCAGTAGCTTGGTTGGCTGCCATGCTGGTAAAATCAACCCCTATGTGTACCCTATGCTGGTCATGAGAGGCAATTGGCCACAGCATTATTTTTCCCCTTGATATGTTGTATATCCATTGTGAACTTGGATACGTAGGCTAATTGGAGACCAAGGGTCTAATATTTTAGCTATTGTGTACATGAAAGGTTTGTGGTCAATGATTGCTCTGAAATGGCAATCGTCCAGGAGTAAACAAAAATCACGGAAAGACAGATAGAGGCCAAGAAGGTCACAGTCAAACATGTTGTACTTCCTTTCGGGGTTTGGAGCTGCCGGCTGAAGAAGGGGAGTGGCTGCTACTCACCTCTGGACCAACTGTTCTTGCACAGCACCCACAGCATCGTCTGAGGCATCAGTAGTAATGGACATAGGTGCACTGGGGAGCAGGTGCACCAGTAGTGTTGTGTTAGAAAGAGCTCATTTGGTATCATCAAATGTCCAGATCATGTCTGCTGATGAGTCAAGCACAGGATTAGGGGTATCGCCTTTAAGAACACTATACAGGGGAAGCACAAGTTCAGCATCTCACAGAATGAAGCAGTGATAGAAATTCACCATGCCTAAACTCCGGTAGTTTTTAGTAGTGCAGGGTAGTGTGAAATCCATTATCGTGGCTACTTTTGATAGGAGGAGTTTCGCACCTTCTGTGGAGACGTGATGGTTGAGAAAGTCAATGTTGACAACCCAAACTGGCACTTAGCCAGTTAATCAGTTGGCAGTTAATTAACCCATGTTGGCTTAAGCACTTGGTAAGGGTGCAGAGATGAGATACGTGTTCAGATTTGAATGCACTGGTGACAAGTATGTCATCCAGGTAAACATAAAGGAAGTCTAAGTATTTTAATACCGAGTCCATCATTTGTTGAAAAGTCTGTATTGCATTTTTCTTCCCAAACGCCATGTGCAGAAACTCAAAAAGGCCAAACAGGGTTATCACAGCTGTATTTGGAATGTCCTCCGAGCACACAGGCATCTGATGGTATCCCCTAATGAGATCAATTTCCAAAAAAAATTAACTTTCTGGCTAAATATCCAGGACGTCCTGGATGTGTGGGATCCGGTAATGATTGAGGGTGGTGGTCTTGTAAAGGTGTCACTAATCTCCACATGGGTGGCAACTACCAACAGACTTAGGGACCATATAGAGGGGCGAAAGCCAGAGGTTATTCGACCAGCATGCAATGTCAAGTCTTTTCATGTTGGCAAACTCAGCCTTCGCGGTCGTCAGCTATTCTGGGTCCAGTCTAAGGGCCCGATATCCATTGTCCTGAAATAGTAACCGCATGGTTAAATGACCATTTGCCGCTCAAAGTGGGAAAGCACCATTCCTCTGTGTCAGTTACAAATACCATTTACACCACTGGTAATGCAACAGCTTTGTCTAAATGGGATGTTTATAGTTAAATCCTGAAGGAGGTGATACCATTATTTAATCTGCATAAATGTTTTAACTTTCTGAAAAGGGCTGTATAGTTAACAGAGTATGAATAATTGTCTGATAATGACTGACTGGTTTATGGTGCTGCTGTTAATAGTATCGCTGGGTGTTGATAGTTGGCGTGGGGGTCAGTGAATTGTTACTGTGCTACATCACTCTCTGACTCGAATACCTCACATATGGGTGGACGGAATAGAGCCAATAGAGACACTGAGCCAGACCACACCTCACAGATACCAGCCATGTGGAGTCTGCAAGGCTCCCAGTACATTGTCAGCATCATCCCCACCATCCACTCTGGAGGTATAATGGTTGCAGGTAGAATCATGGCCAGTGGTGACTGGAAATAAGACCGCTCTCTGATGGGGTCTGATCACACCCCCTCTGTCTGCCTCTGAAGATGGAAACAAGTGGGGAGAAGATCAAATCCTTTGAAGTGGAAATTCAAAAGATGAGAGTATGTGAAACTGCAGCAACACACAGAAAGTGCTGGAGGAACTCAGCAGGTTAGGCAGCATCTACAGAAGTGAATAAACAGTCAATGTTTTGGTTGAGACTCTTAACCAGCATCGGAAAGTAAGGGGGAAGATGCCAGAATAAACAGGTATGGGGAGGGAAGGAGGACAGCTAGAAGGTGACGGGTGAGGACAGGTGGGTAGGAAAGGGAAGACTCTGATAGGAGAGGAGAATGGACCAGAGGAGAAAGAGAAGGAAGGGAGGGCCCAGGTGATCGGCAGGTAAGAGGAGTAAGAGGCCAGAGTGGGGAATAGAGGAGGTGAGGAGGGAGGGAAAATTTACTTTTGCCAGAAGGAGAAATCTATATTCATTAGGTTGGAGGCTACCCAGACAGAATATAAGGTGTTGCTCCTCCATCCTGGGGGTGGCCTCATTTTGGCACAATAGTAAACATGGATTGATGTGTCGAAACAGGAATGGGAATCAGGATTTAAATGTTTGGCCACCAGGAAGTTCCAGCTCTGGCAGATGGAGCAGAGGTGCTTGAGAAAGTGGGACCCATTTACAATGGGTCTGGTCAATGAAGAGGAGACTGCATTGGAAGCACTGGACACAATAGACGACCCTATCATATTCACGGGTTGTGCCTGTGATCACTGTCCGTGTTTCATAGCAGAAGGACCGCTTGTGGCCCTGAGTGGAGGCAAGGGAGGAGGTGAATAGGCAGCTGTAGCATTTAGGCCAGTTGTAGGGATGTGCCAGGAGGGAGTTAAGTGGGGGGATGGGGATGAATGGACAAGGAAATCAAGAAGGAAGCGATTCCTGTAGAAACCAGAGGGGGGAGGGCTGGTAAAGATACAGTCAGTGGTAGGATTCCTTTGAAGATGGCATAAGTTGCAGAGTTTCATGGGGTAGTAAGTAAGGACAAGAGGAACTTTATCACAGCTAAGGCAGCAGGAAGATAGGGTAAATGTGGACGTTTGGCAAATAAAGGAGATGCGGGTGAGGACTGCATCAGTGGGTGGAGGAAGGGAAACCACATTCCTTGAAGAAGGAGGACATCTCTGACGCCCAGGAAAGAAAGGCCGCATCCTGGGAACAGATGCAGTGGAATAAAGGCACTAAGAAAAGGGAATAGGATTTCACAGGTGACAGTGTGGGAAGAGGTATAGTCACGATAACTGTGGTAATTGGTAGGTTTATAAAAGACGTCACTCAACAGTTTATCTCCAGGAATGGAGACAGAGAGATCGAGAAAGGGGAGGGAGGTGTCAGAAACAGTGACATGAAACTGCAGTTAGTTACTTTAACACATAAATACTCAATGAGAATAAGGAAAATAACCAGCGCACCTTTCTAATGCGGCCAGAATCGAGGAAACATGGATGAAACCTACATGGTTAGGATTGAACTTGGGTTGCTGAAACTGTGCAGCAACAGCTTTACTGGCTTCCAGTGCCACTGACCAGCTGCAGAACGCATATGACATTTAAATAACACGGGGGTCTGAGCATTTTTCTTCAAGTATCAGCACAGATTTTCAGTTTTACACAGTTTATATTTGCCTTGACGAGGAAAGGTTCTGTAACCGCTACTCCAGGCACAATGCCACTGCAGCCATCTTCCACAAAGCAAAATTTGTCTTATATTTCTCTCAATCTCTTTGATCTCCACCTCCTCCCTATAACACCAAGCCTTGTAGGCTTGCCATCCAGGGAACAATATTTCTGCACGGAGGACCACTGTGTGACAACACTCACAGTCTGGTGTTAGGGCACCAGAAGCATTGAAACAACAAAGAAGCACAAGAAGTTTCACTGGCAACTCTTTTCTGACTGAATTTAAAAATCCTTTGGAGTTGATTATCTTTAGTCGAATTTCCTAACTGCTGTTGAATTTACTACAAAAAGAATGGAGGCCATTCACTCCATTACATCTGTGCTGGCCCCCGGGGATTAATCCCACCAGTCCCCATCCACATTCTACTCATTTCCCCGTAACCCTGGGCTTCATTCTCTCTCAAATTATCAACAACTATCCCTTGGTTCATGTCACTTACCAACACAGAATGGGGTTACAACAATTAATTAACCTATAATTACAAAAATACAGTCTTGGGTACTCAGTTGGTTATGCCTGGATTAGCAATCAGAGGATTGAACTAACAGTCCATGAGTTTCAGTTGGGAAATATGAATCTAGTTTGTCATATATTTTGGGAGAAGTTTATATCAGAAATGATTACCATGAACTTCCTATCCTGTTGTTTCATACTGTCAGTCAGTGAAAAAAGTCTGTCACCCTTAGTTGATTCAATGGTTTCAGATACAATGTAACAAAGTTGATTTTGATTTGCCCTCTAAAATGGATTTGCCTGTCACAATATTCTAATCAATTTACAGGCAGGAATACATAATTAATTAAAAGTGACATGATAAATCTATTTGATCACTAAACTTAGAATAAAGCAATGCAGATGATGATCTCCTCCCGTTTTTTTCTGACTGGAAGTTGGTGACTACTGATCTGTGCTAGGATCTCTGTTGTGTGTGATGTGGAAATGATCTGGATGAAAATGTAGGTGGCCTGTTTAATAAAATTTGAATGCGACACATAAATTGGTGGAGTTGTGGAGAGCAATGAAGTTTGTTAAAGGATACAGTAGATTATAGATCAGATGGGAATTTGGTGTGAGAAAAATGGCTGATGAAATTTAATCTGGTTCAGTGGGAGGAGCTGCACTTCGGGACACCAAATGAAAGAGAAGCACATATGGTAACCTGAAGGGATTTTAGAGCACAAGTTGAAAAATCATTGAAAGTAGCAACACAAGTCGACGGCATGTGGCACCCTTGCTCTCAATGGTTTGAACAAGGGTATAAAAGTTAGGAAGTCAAGTTGTAGCTGTAGAAAACTTGGAAGTTGTTGTTGAAAAGTTGAATTGAATTTGCTGTAGTTTTGTCTGGTTCGTGCACTTGAAAAACAACATGAGTCAAGCTTGAAGCAATGACCTTAAAGTCAAGACTAACAGAGAAATTAAGCAAATTTGTGATATTGAAGGACAGATTGCTGAAGGAAAAAATATTTATAAAGCCACAGAACAGGCTATCACTGCACATAAAGCTGAAAATAGTACTGAAATAGTAGCTGAAAACATCTAATGTGTGTGCAACAGGTTCTATTGCTAGCAAAGTGACTTGTGAATCAAGTACCTTGCTGGCATGCATTAGAATGGAGCAGATTTAGCTGAGTTATGTGCAAGACAACAAATAGAGAAGGGTAAATGTGAATTAGAAGAAAAGATGGAACAACTTTGAAGAAACCAGGAACAACTGGGAGAGCAACTTTGGAGAAGGATGGAGCATTTTAAGTTGCAGGAAAAAATTGCAGCCAAGAGGGCCAGAGTTACAGTGCTAAGGGCTTCAAGTTCTGTGAGTACTAAACATGCTTCAGGAGAGCAGTTCCATGATGAGGGTTCCTATGTGAAAAAGACCATAAGATACAGAAGCAGAATTAGGCCATTTCACCCATTAAGTCTGTTCCACCATTTCATCATGGCTGACCCATTTCCCTCCCAGCCCAATCTCCTGCCTTCCCCCTGTATCCCTTCATAGAACATAGAACATATAATAGTACAGCACATTACAGGCCCTTCGGCCCACAATGTTGTGCCGACCCTCAAACCCTGCCTCCCATATATCCCCCACCTTAAATTCCTCCATATACCTGTCTAGTAGTCTCTTAAATTTCTCTAGTGTATCTGCCTCCACCACTGACTCAGGCAGTGCATTCCATGCACCAACCACTCTCTGAGTGAAAAACCTTCCTCTAATATCCCCTTGAACTTTCCACCCCTTGCATTAAAGCCACGTCCTCTTGCACTGAGCAGTGGTGCCTTGGGGAAGAGGCACTGGCTGTCCACTCTGTCTATTCCTCTTAATACCTTGTACACCTCTATCATGTCTCCTCTCATCCTCCTTCTCTCCAAAGAGTAAAGCCCTAGCTCCCTTAATCTCTGATCATAATGCATACTCTCTAAACCAGGCAGCATCCTAGTAAATCTCCTCTGTACCCTTTCCAATGCTTCCACATCCTTCCTATACTGAGGTGACCAGAACTGGATACAGTACTCCAAGTGTGGCCTAACTAGAGTTTTAGAGAGCTGCATCATTACGTCGCGTCTCTTAAACTCCGTCCCTCAATTTATGAAAGCTAACACCCCATAAGCTTTCTTAATTAACCCTATCTACCTGTGAGGCAACTTTCAGGGATCTGTGGACATGTATCCCCAGATCCCTCTGCTTCTCCACACTACCAAGTATCCTGGCATTTACTTTTTACTCTGCCTTGGAGTTTGTCCTTCCAAAGTGTACCACCTCACACTTCTCCGGGTTGAACTCCATCTGCCACTGCTCAGCCCACTTCTGTATCCTATCAATGTCTCTCTGCAATCTTTGACAATCCTCTGCACTATCTACAATGCCACCAACCTTTGTGTCACCTGCAAACTTGCCAACCAACCCTTCTACCCCCACATCCAGGTCGTTAATAAAAATCACAACAAGTAGAGGTCCCAGAACAGATCCTTGTGGGACACCACTAGTCACAACCCTCCAATCTGAATGTACTCCCTCCACCATGACCCTCTGCCTTCTGCAGACAAGTTGATTCTGAATCCACCTGGCCAAACTTCCCTGGATCACATGCCTTCTGACTTTCTGAATAAGCCTACCGTCTGGAACCTTGTAAACTGCCTTACTAAGATCCATGTAGATCACATCCACTGCACTACCCTCATCTATATGCCTGGTCACCTCCTCAAAGAACTCTATCAGGCTTGCTAGGCATGATCTGCCCTTCACAAACCCATGCTGACTGTCCCTGATCAGACCATGATTCTCTAAATGCCCATAGATCCTATCTCTAAGAATCTTTTCATGCCCTGACCAATCAAAGATCTATCAACCTCTGCCTTAAATATACAAAAAGACTTGGCCTCCACAGCTGCTGGTGGCAAAGATTCACCACTCTCTGGTGAAAAAAAAAATACTCTTCAACTCCGTTCTAAAAGGATGCTCCTTTATTCTGATGCTGAGTCCTCTGATTGTAGACTCTCCCACTATAGGAAACATCCTCTCCACTGTATCCACTGTATCAAGGTCTTTCAGCATTTGATCACAACATCAACTGACTGTCCTTTGTGTATGCTGCTTGTTACTTCTTCAAAGAATTCCAACAGATTTGTCAGGCAAGAATTTCCCCTGAGGAAACCATGCAGACTATGGCCTAATTTATCATGTGCCCCCAAGTACCCTGAGACCTCATCCTCAACTCCAGCATCTTCTCAACCACTGAGGTCAAACAAACTTCCCAATAATTTCCTTTCTTCTGCTTCTCTCCCTTCTTGAAGAGTGGAGGGATATTTGCAATTTTCCATTCCTCCAGAACCATTCCAGAATTTAGTGATCCTTTAAAAGATCATTACTAATGCCTTCACAGTCTCTTCAGCTACCTCTCTCATAACCCTGGGGTACACCATCTGGTCTAGATGACTTACCTACCTTCAGACCTTTCAGTTCCCAAGAACCTTCTCTCTAGTAATGGTAATGTCACATACTACATGACCCGACACCTGGAATTTCCATCGTACAGCTCATGTCTTCCATAGCAAAGACTGATGCAAAATAGTTATTCAGTTCATCCACCATTTCCTTGTCCCGCATTACTACATCTCCAGCATCATTTTCCAGCAGTCCAATGCCCACTCTCATCTTTCTTTATGTCTCTGAAGAAACAGATCTCATGGTTATGAGCTGCTCTAAAGAGCCATTTCATAGACATTCTATAAGATCCCCCTCTTGGAATCTAACACCAACCTGATTTTCCCTATCTATCTGCATATTGAAATTCCTCATGACTATTGTAATATGGCCTTTTTGGCATGCATTTTCTATCTCTCTTTGGAGCTTGCAGAGCACATGCTTACTGCTGTTTGGGATCTCTATGCAACTCCCATCAGGGTCTTTTTACCTTTGCAGCTCCTTAGCTCTATCCACAATGATTCAAAGTCTTTCGACCCTACGTCACTTCTTTCTAATGTTTTGATTTTATTTCTTTTATCAACATAGCAACACCATCTCCTCTGCCTCCCAGCCTGTCCTTTTGATACAAAGTGTATCCTTAGACAATAAGCTTCCAGCTACAGTTTTCTTTCAGCCGTGATTCCTTCATCATACACCAATAGAATCAACAAACTCATTCGTAAGGCCAATGATGTTGTGGGGGTGGAACTGGACTCTCTGACGGTGGTGTCTGAAAAGAGGATGCTGTCCAAGTTGCATGCCATCTTGGACAATGTCTTCCATCCACTCCATAATGTATTGGTTAGGCACAGGAGTACATTCAGCCAGAGACTCATTCCACCGAGATGTAACACTGAGCGTCATAGGAAGTCATTCCTGCCGGTGGCCATCAAACTTTACAACTCCTCCCTTGGAGTGTCAGACACCAAGCCAATAGGCTGGTCCTAGACTAATTTTCACTTGGCATAATTTACTTATTATTATTTAATTATTTATGGTTTTATATTGCTATATTTCTACCTATTCTTGGTTGGTGTGACTGTAACGAAACCCAATTTCCCTCGGGATCAATAAAGTATGTCTGTCTGTCTGTCTGTCAGTCAATCTGTAACTGTGCTACAAGTTTGTCTACCTTATTCCATATATTGTGTGCATTCAAATATAACACCTTTAGTCCTGTATTCACCCTTTTCGATTTTGTCTGCCTTTTACATTACAATTCATCCTATTAATTGCCATTTTGCTCTATCAACAGCCTCTCCTCACTTGCCTCTGTTTGTCAAGCAACTGCCTCATCTTCAGCACTATCATCCACCTTTCCGACGATACTTTTTGCATTGAAACGTTGACATGGAAGAGAGAAAATACAGAATACTTGATGTCTATGTGGGAACAATTCAGGAATATAAGTCTGTGAGCCACAAGACTGAACCCCAAGCAGGTTCGCTCTCAGCCTGTACCAAGGAAGGATTCTGAACCAATTCCATATCCAATAGCACATGGTGTTATTGATTACAGTATGGTGACGCACGTGTTTCAGATGATAAAAGTTCAAATAGTCAGCTGGAGGCCATAAGGACACAAAAGGAAATAACAAGCTTAGAGATGCAAAAATAACTCACTGTATCTCTGCCTAAAAGAGAGATTCAAATCTTCAATGGTGGTCATCCTTTTATGAGGGTTATCAAAAATAGCACTGGAGGCAAGACTGATCATTATGGTGACCATCCCTACTTTCTCGAACATTTCACTGGAGGCAAGACTGATCATTATGGTGACCATCCCTACTTTCTCGAACATTTCACTGGAGGCAAGACTGATCATTATGGTGACCATCCCTACTTTCTCGAACATTTCACTGGAGGCAAGACTGATCATTATGGTGACCATCCCTACTTTCTCGAACATTTCACTGGAGGTTACCCTAGAGAATTTGTTTAAAACTGCCATCAGCCCCAGACCACGACTATCAAAAGGCCAAAGCTTTACTGCAGAAAGATTTTAGTGATGAGCTCAAAATTGCTGTGGCGTCATGGAAGAGGCATTTTTTTTTTGGCTGCATATCAAATCAGATGATGTGAAAGCTCTAGAAGATGAGTCTTCGTCTTGGAGGCTGTTGCAATGCCATGGGAGACGTGTAGGACATGCCTGCTCATGTGAGGATTGTCAAAAATAAATGCTCAATGAACTTTCAAAAGAATGGAGATTGGCCGTGTATAAACTGCAGAAAGGCACGGCCGTACGGTTACTTTTACTTACATTGTTGGTTTTATTGAAAGTTTATACACTCAGTGTATAAACTACACACTCAGTGTTAGGAAAGAAATACAATTCTACATTGCTGACAGTAAGTAAAGATCTGAACAAAACTGGATCACAAACTCATTTTCAAGCTAAAGGAAGCAGCTTTGTCACTCCTGTGGCTACTGTGGAAAGTGAAGCCAATACTGAGCCTGGAACCGATGAAAAGTATGCAGATTCAAAACAAGTGTGAAAGAAGCAAACACATCAGTGAGCACCACACTGGTTTCTAATGGCCTTAACGGGGCTGGTGATCATGATCGTAAACTTCCTATAATTCCAGTTCAGGGAACATACTTCATCAAAGGGAACGGTCTCACCTGAAGCATATTTATTTACCAGAAATTAAGCTGTTGAGAGTGGTGAAGTGCCTGAGGCATTGAAGCCATTGCAAGTGATCCTCAGTGTTAATGATGGACCGTATGCAACCAGAAGGATGCTGGATTGGACTGTTAATGGATGATTGAAAGGAGGCTGTGGTAGTGGAAGAGACTATGCTTGGCCAGCACTGACAGTTAACAGGATTTTAGTTTTGCACTTTGGCAACAGCAACTCAAGACAGATTTTCCTGCCTGCAGTCAAGAGGAACAACTTGGTTTGGCAGGAGAAGATCACAATCCAGGACAGACTGTTTACCAAAAGATGACATTTGTGTAAATGTTGAGATTTCATGTCTCCTGTGCCTTAGTAGTATGTAATTATTCTAGTATAATAATTAGGGGGATGCAGTATAGGAGCCATGTATCTGTTCTCTGTCTACATTGTATTCTGTGTTGCACATTTATTATGTTTATTATGGTAATTGGTCAAATGAGTGCAGCTTGATAAAAGCAAAGGGAATAAGTTATGTCTTCATGCTTCATTCAGCGACGTTTTTAGTAGCTGGGAACTGATGGAAATCATAACTTTTGCTGACTATTCAATAATGCTTAGCTTACATGTTTAGGTTTCATTGCTTCAAGAAGGCATGTTTGCTAATTGCTAATAAAGGCTCAGAATACATATCTTCGACTTTTGGAGCAATCACTATTGGAGTGAGGGCACGTTATGTAAGTATAACAAATCCATGGGGTTGCTGGCAGCAGCAATTGTTTTGATTTTGGTTTGACATGGCAGCTACAGAGTGATTAACAAACTTGGCTTGTTTTAACTGGAGTATTGGAGGCTGGGTGGTGGAAGGGTATAAAATTGTGACAGAAGAACATGAGGTACACAAGACTGTGGGAGCCATTGGTTATAGTGACTGAGCACCAGATTTAAAAAGCAAGTGGGACATTTTGTGGAGCTTCAGATTACTTGAATTATTAGGCACTTTGCAAAGGTCAATAAAAGCAAATCAGGTTTAAGCAGAGTAGTCATCGTGGGAGCAGCATTGTTGTTAGAGTTGGGAGCTAAAGCTTTGGTTCAAGAGGTTTTGACAAGAAGAAGTTTTTCTTTCTTTCTTTCTTTCCTTCTTTCCTTCTTTCCTTCCTTCCTTCCTTCCTTCCTTCTTTCCTTCCTTCCTTCCTTCCTTCCTTCCTTCCTTCCTTCCTTCCTTCCTTCCTTCCTTCCTCCCTTCCTCCCTCCCTTCCTCCCTCCCTTCCTCCCTCCCTTCCTCCCTCCTTTCCTCCCTCCCTTCCTCCCTCCCTTCCTCCCTCCCTTCCTCCCTCCCTTCCTTCCTCCTTTCCTTCCTTCCTTCCCAGTTAGAGCAGTGAAATGATAGGACAGAGGAGTGCCCCTCCTGTGGGAAGACAGAGAGACCTTCAGTGTCCTTGATGACCACAACTACAAGAAATTAATCCAGCTGAGGCTTCTTAGAGACCATGTTAGGGAAGCAGAGTGGGAGATGGATGAAATTAGGATCATTTAGGGTACAGAGGGGTGATTGACAGAAGAATCAGGAAGATAGTTATACCTAAGGTGCAGGACCCAAGTAAAAGGGTGGCCTTCAGGAGAGGGAAAGGGGATGGCAAGGACACCCAAGCTGAGCATTCAAGCCCTACGTCTCTTTGACAACACTCTGAGAACTGTGGGAAAAATGTTACAATGTTCTGCACGCCTCAGTATTGCCGATTATTTTTATCTTCAGGTCTACAGTGAAGCTGAGACAGTGTGTGCATCTTGAGTTAGTTACTAAACCTCTTGCTGTTAAAGCAGGACCTCAGGCCCAAGTTTTTCACGCCGCCTTCAGATGCAAAATGTGCTGGTAGTGCAGAAAGTAAAGAAATTCTTGGTTTTGGTGCGACTGATGTGGATAAAGCTCGGGTGTCTGTTCTGTGTGTGTACTACATAGTCTTTGCAGGCCTTTCCTTGGAATGACAAGAAGGAAGAGAGAATATCAAATGGTCCTACTTTTCTTGCTGGGATACTGTTCTTTGAGCTGAGCAGTTTCTGTAAGCCTCATGGGACCCAGAGGCTGGGGGAAAGCACCAAGTATTCCATGGATACTTAGCCTTTACTTTAGCTCTACCACCCAGACACATGCTGGTCCCAGGAGCTGATCCATCTTCTCAGCACAGCTGAAACGTTAAAGATAACAAAAGGTGAGCAGGGACAAAGACAAGCAGTAAACATGGTCAGAGTAGAGAGAATGTTTAAAGGTGCTGTATCTAATTAATTGTGTTAATTGCTACAAGGTAGGTAACATCGTGGTGAAAATAATTGCTACACACAGCGCTGGAATAACGACTCGCAGACGGTGGGTTGCAGTTGCGTTAAAGCTTTATTCAAACTTCGCGACCTCACTTTTAAGCCTTCCTGTTTCCGCCCTCCCCGGGCAGGAATACTATAGGGGGCGCATATTCACAGTCCCTTCCTGCGTGCGGGCTTTTCCCCTTGCTGGTGAAGAAGGCCTGGCGCCCTTTTTGGGGCCAGCCTCCCTGCCGGCGCGCACCATTTTGTGAGCTGGTTCGAGTGCGCTGGAAAGTGGGTCGCCACATAACCCCCACCCAGAACCGGCGATACACCCCCAAATGTCCACAGTCTGAGTCGGTCTCTGTTTGGGAGGTCTGCCTCTGCGTGGCACTGCCTGAGCCCCGACCGGCTGCGCCAAGTCCACATGGGACGGTTTGAGTCAGTCCACCATGAAAACCTCCTCTTTCCCCCCAATGCCCAGTACGAACGTGGGCCCACTGTTCATGATCACCTTAAACGGCCCCTCGTAGGGGCGCTGTAGCGGTGCCCGATGTCCGCCCCGGCATACGAAAACAAACTACAGTTTTTTTAATCTGACTGATATATATATATATTTTTTTGCAACCCTATATCTTAATCTGGGTGTTATATAGTTTTTTTTAAATCTTCTTATGGAGCTGCCATCTTGAAATGGGGGTAATATTAGTATTAGTTTATGCGCCTGCCGCTTGGCTTTCTTTCAAAGGGTGGGGGGATTCTAAGATTCTTACAAAAATTTTAGCCATTAGATTAGAAAAGGTACTATCACAGATTATTTCAGAAGATGAAACTGGTTTTATTAGGAATCGGTATTCCTTTTTTAATATTAGAAAATTGATTAACATAATTTATACTTCATCACCTACAACCCCAGAATGTGTTATCTCATTAGATGCTGAAAAAGCTTTTGATAGAGTTGAATGGACATACTTATTTAATGCATTGAGAAACTTTAATTTTAGTCCTAATTTTATATCATGGATTAAATTAATATATTATAAACCTGTTGCTTCTGTTCTTACAAATAATTATAGATCCTCTTTTTCTCAATTATCTCGTGGTATGAGACAAGGTTGTCCTTTAAGTCCTTTATTATTTAATATTGCATTAGAACCTTTAGCCATTGCTATTCGTGAATCTCCTAATATTTTTGGTATCACCCGTAATGAGAAGTTATACAAATTATCACTTTATGCTGATGACTTGCTGTTATATATTTCTGATCCTAATAGGTCTATTCCCGCTATTTTATTCTTGTTGGCTCAATTTGGTAGTTTTTCTGGTTATAAATTAAACTTAGATAAGAGTGAATTATTCCCCTTAAATGTGCAAACCTTATTGAATGACAGGATACCATTTAAAGTTGTTACTGATAACTTTATCTATTTAGGTATAAAAATCACCAAGAAATATAAAGATTTATTTAGACTGAATTTTTTACCTATGCTTCATCAAATTCAACAATTTACTACAAGATGGTCTCCCTTATTCTTATCATTAGTTGGTCGGATTAATGCTATTAAAATGATGATTCTACCGAAATTTTTATATCTATTTCAAGCCTTACCAATTTTTATTCCTAAATCTTTTTTTGACAACATTGATTCAAAAATTTCCTCATTTGTGTGGCAAAATAAAAACCCCAGGTTAAGCAAAAGGCAATTACAAAAATCTAAAAAAGATGGTGGTCTAGCTTTACCTAACTTTAGATTTTATTATTGGGCGAATAATATTCGTAACCTAACGTATTGGAAACTAGATTTGGACTCACCATTGTGTCCACAGTGGGTAAATTTGGAATGTAGTGAGGTAAAGGGATATTCTATATTCTCCGTTCTTGGCTCTTTTCTTCCTGCTGATTTAGGTAAATTCAATAAACAGATATCTAATCCTGTTATCAAACATACACTACGAATTTGGTTTCAATTTCGTAAATTTTTTAATCTGAAAAACTTTGTTCTTGATAGCCCTATTTTACTTAATTTTTTTTTCAAACCTTCATTGACAGATCAGGCTTTTAGCATATGGAAAAGGAAAGGTATAAAATGTTTTCGTGATCTTTTTTTTGAAGGTACTTTGATGTCTTTTGATCAACTTTCTAACAAATTTAAATTACCTAAATCTAATTTTTTTAGATACTTACAAATTAGAAATTTCTTACATAAAGTTCTTCCATCTTTTCCCAATTCAACTCCATTGGATTTTTCAGATTTGATTTTCACCTTTAATCCTTGTCAGAAGGGATTAGTAGCTTTTATTTATAACATGATTATGAAGATACAACCAGAAATATCAGATAGAATTAAACAAGAATGGGAAAAAGAACTTCGATACAATATATCAACAGATAAATGGGAAAAAATTTTGCAAATGGTTAATTCCTCTTCTATATGTGCTAAACATGCTTTAATACAATTTAAAATTGTACATAGAGCTTATATGTCTAAAGATAAGCTTGCTCGATTCTATTCTCATATTAATCCTCAATGTGACAGATGTCATTTAGAAGTGGCTTCATTGACCCACATGTTTTGGTCATGTCCCACTTTACATAACTATTGGAAGGACATTTTTGGTGTCATTTCCTCAGTATGGAATATCGATTTACAACCCCATTTTATTACCTCAATTTTCGGTATGCCAAATGAGGATGGTAATCAGTTTTCCCCTTCAATCAGACGAATGATTGCTTTTGTAACATTAATTGCCAGAAGGTCTATATTACAAAACTGGAAAGAAGTAAATCCTCCTACCACATCTCAATGGTTTTCTCAAACTATTTCTTATCTGAGTTTGGAAAAAATTAGAAGCACTATTTTTGACTCATCAATTAAATTTGAAGAAACCTGGGGACCGTTCATTCGACATTTTCATATGAATTAATTTGGCCTTTTTCAGACCCTCTCTCTGCTTATTCTTGTTCAGGTAAGGAGTTCCGGAGTTTTTTCTTGACACTATCATATACTTATAAACTGTTATTATTGCCCATGTTAGTTTAGTTTAGTATTTTTTTTAATATATATTTTCTTTTATATATTTTCAAATTTTTTTTCTTTTTTTTGACGATTATTTTTGTTTTTTTTTCATATATATTTATATAGACTTGATTGATTAATGTACCTTTTGTTTGTTGATGTTTAATAGGATATTATTATCCTATTACTAATGTAATTTCAAGTCTATTGAATTTATAACCTATTCATTATTATGTTATGTTTTTTCTTATATATATATATATATGAAACTTAATAAAAAGATTGAAAAAGAAAGAAAGATCCTCTTTGGGCGCCGTGCGGATTCCGAGCAGGACCCAAGGAAGTTCGTCCACCTAGTTAGGCCCTTTGAGGCGGGCCATGAGAGCCGACTTCAGGTGACGGTGGAAACGCTCCAATAGCCCGTTCGACTGTGGGTGGTAGGCAGCTGTGTGGTGCAGCTGTGTTCCCAAGAGACTGGCCATAGCTGACCACAGGCTAGAGGTGAACTGGGCGCCTCTGTAGGAAGTAATGTGGGCCGGTACACCAAAGCGAGACACCCAGGTTGCGATCAGTGCTCGGGCGCAGGATTCAGAGTTGGTGTCGGTGAGCGGGACCGCCTCTGGCCATCTTGTGAACCGTTCCACGATAGTCAGGAGGTGCCGCACTCCTCGCGACACTGACAGGGGGCCCACGATATCCACATGAATGTGGTCATAATGCCAGTGGGTGGGGTGGAACTGCTACGGCAGGGCTTTGGTGTGCTGCTGCACCTTGGCTGTTTGGCAGTGCATGCACGTTTTGGCCCATTCACTGACCTACTTGCAGAGTCTGTGCCAAACGAACCTGTTGGAGACCATCCTTTCGGTCGTCCTGATAGAGGGGTGCGCTAAGTTATGAATGGAGTGGAAAACACGCTGCCGCCAGGCTGCCGGGATGATGGAGCGAAGTTGGCCGGTAGCTATGTCACACAGTAGGGTCCTCTCATCTGGGCCTACGGGGAAGTCTTGGAGCTGCAAACCGGAGAATGAAGTCGTGCAACTAGGGAACTCATCATCTGCCTGCTGTGCCTCTGCCAGCGCTGCATAGTCCACCCCCAGAGACAAGGCCTGGATGGTAGGTCTGGATAGGGCGTCTGCCACGAGACATGTCCTTTCCCGAGACATGCCGGATGACTGTCGTGTATTCGGAGATGTAGGACAGATGTCACTGCTGGCAGGACGACCAGGGATCGGACAACTTTGTGAACGCAAAGGTGAGCGGTTTGTGGTCCGTGAATGCGGTGAAGGGCCTACCTTCCAAGAAGTACCTGAAATGCCGGATTGCCAGGTATAGTGCCAATAGTTCCTGGTTGAAAGCACTGTATTTGAGTTCGGGTGGTCGTAGGTGTTTGCTGAAGAAAGCCAGGGGTGGCCAGCGCCCCTCAATGAATTGTTCCAGCACTCCACCAACTGCTGTGTTGGATGCGTCCACTGTGAGGGCGGTAGGGACGTCTGTTCTGGGGTGCACTAGCATCGCGGTGTTTGCCAAGGCTTCTTTGGTCTTAATGAAAGCGGCTGGGGCCTCCTCGTCCCAGATAATGTCCTTGCCCTTACCCAACATCAGGGTGAACAGGGGGCGCATGATTCAGTC
Source organism: Hypanus sabinus (assembly GCF_030144855.1). NCBI lineage: Eukaryota > Metazoa > Chordata > Chondrichthyes > Myliobatiformes > Dasyatidae > Hypanus > Hypanus sabinus. The sequence goes on from NC_082733.1 coordinate 1,843,882, forward strand.
TGCTGAGGGGAGGAAGTGGTGGTAAAAATTCACCATACCCACGAATTCCTGCAGGCTTTTGAGTGTATTGGGTTGGGGGAAGTGGCAGACCACATCTACCTTGGCAGGCAGAGGGGTTGCCCCATCTTTAGTAATCCTGTGGCCCAGGAAGTTGATGGTGTCGAGTCCGAACTGGCATTTGGCCGGGTTGATTGTCAGGCCGTATTCACTCAGTCGGGCGTAGAGTTGACGGAGGTGGGACAGATACACCTGACGACTACTGTTGGCTATGAGGATATCGTCCAGATAGATGAATGCAGCCCAGGTCATGTCCCACCGCGTCCATGAGCCACTGGAACGACTGTGCAGCATTCTTCAGGCCGAACAGCATTCGGAGGAATTTGAAAAGGCCAAAGGGAGTGATGAGTGCTGTTTTGGGGATGTCGTCCGGATGCATCGGTATTTGATGGTATCCCCGGATGAGGTCTACCTTGGAAAAGATCCTTGCACCGTGCAGGTTTGCTGCAAACTCCTGAATGTGCGACACAGGGTAGCGGTCCGGTGTGGTAGCCTCGTTCAGTCTGCGGTAGTTGCCGCACGGTCTCCAGCCTCCCGTCGCTTTGGGCACCATGTGCCGAGGGGAGGCCCATGGGCTGTCGGACCGCCGTATGATCCCCAATTCCTCCATCCTCTTGAACTCCTCCTTCGCCAGTCGGAGCTTGTCTGGAGGAAGCCTTCGAGCACGGGCGTGGAGGGGTGGTCTCTGGTCGGGATGTGGTGCTGTACGCCGTGTCGGGGCATGGCTGCTGTGAACTCAGGTGCCAGAACTGTTGGGAAATCCGCCAGGACTCTGGTGAAAGCATTGTCAGACAGCGTGATGGAGTCGAGGTGTGGGGCCGGCAACTGGGCTTCCCCAGGGAGAACGTCTGAAAAGTCTTGAATGGACTAGTCCAGGGGTCGGCAACGTTTACCACTGAAAGAGCCAATATGAACCCATTTCCCACAGAAAAGAAAACACTGGGAGCCACAAAACCTGTTTGACATTTAAAATGAAATAACACTGCATACAACAGTTTTTTTTTTGCCTTTATGCTATGTATAAACAAACTATAATGTGTTGCATTTATGAAATTGATGAATTCCTGCAGAGAAAACGAAATTACATTTCTGCATGCAACAAAAACATTTTGAACTCCGAAAAAAAGACGTTGGGTTGAAGGTTACTCCATTGTTAGCCTACCTTGGATCGAAGAATTAAAAGAAAGCGCGCACTGGCGGGTGTCAGGCATTGGCAGTGGTGATGTATATTAATAGCGATAAAAAAAACACGTTGTAGCGGTGTGCTACATGCAGCACTAAAATAAAGACACTGCAGTCAAAGGTAGCTTTATTCAAACTAAACAGCCTTGCTTTAAAGCCTCTTTCAACCCGTCCCCGTGGGCGCGGATGCTCCAAAAGACACGTACTCACAAACCCCCGTAGGCTATCTCCCTTAGCCGGAACGGTGGCTAATTGTGAGTCAGTTCGGATGTGCCAGGAAATGGGGTCTCCACAACGTTTTTAGATTGTACAAGATCACCATAATCTTCAAATTTTGAATTACATTTCAAAAACTAACAAACCACAGGGAGCCGCAGCACAGAGATCAAAGAGGCGCATGCGGCTCCGGAGCCGCGGGTTGCTGACCCCTGGACTAGTCTCTTCCCTTGCAGGTTGACCGGCAGGCTGTGAGCTCACAAAAAATCCACCCCCAAGAGTGGTTGGGCTATGGCAGCGGTGAACCGTGAACAGTCCCACGTGAACTGGCTGGAGCCGAGCTGTAGCCGCACCGTATGGGTGCCGTAGGTCCATATTGCACTGCCATTTGCGGCCCTCAGGGTGGGACCCGGTTCTCTGTTGTGGGTGTTGTAACTCATCGGAGGTAAGACACTGATCTCGGCTCCGGTGTCGACCAAAAAGCGGCGTCCAGACTGTTTGTCCCACACATACAGGAGGCTATACTGATGGCCAGCCGCCGTAGCCATCAGTGGCGGCTGGCCCTGGCGTTTCCCGGGAACTTGCAGGGCGGGCGACAACGGCGGGCTTCTGCGCCCCACCGCTGGTGGTAGAAGCACCATTGTTCATTGGTCTCCTTACCCCTGCCTCTGGGGTTAGCGGGCTCTGCGGCCGGGCATGGTCTGGTCTGCTGTTGAGTGCATGGCCTGGTGATCTGTGTGACGGATGCCCCACTCTCCTTCTTGGCTTTCCACAGCACATCAGCCTGGGCCGCCACTTTCCGGGGGTCGCTGAAATCCACGTTGGACAGCAGCAGGCGTATGTCCTCGGGGAGCTGCTCCAGGAACGCCTGCTCAAACATGAGGCAGGGCTTGTGTCCTTCAGCCAGGGCCAGCATCTCGTTCATTAATGCCGACGGCAGCCTGTCTCCCAAACCATCCAGGTGCAGTAAGCAGGCAGCTCGCTAGCACCGTGAGAGTCCGAAAGTCCTTATGAGCAGGGCTTTGAATGCTGTGTATTTGCCATCCTCTGGGGGCGACTGTATAAACTCCTCAAACTTGGTGGCCGTCTCCTGGTCGAGGGAGCTCACCACGTAGTCGTAACGTGTGGAATCCGAGGTTATCTGCTGTTACGAACCCCGTAACTGGGTGTCTTACCAGCAAAGATAGGAGTATCCGTTGAAGTCTGATGATACTATTTTTAACAGTACTTATTAGTAAAAATACACAAAAATAATATCAATGCAAATATACAGATAATATACGTCATCAATACTAAACCTAAAAGTGTGGGTATAATAATAATCAGTAAGAAATAAGCTCTATCATTGTCTAGGGGATAATGAATTGTCCGATGGAAATATAAAGTTCAGTTTAGTTCATATAGGCTGCAGTAGTTGTTGTTCACGGAGTTGCAATTGTTGGAGAGAGAGAGAGAATAACTTGCCGACTTTCCTTTTACAATCTTGATCTGTCTCCATCCTTTAGCTAGACCGTTCCGTGGAGGACTTGTCACCCAGGCAAGGGTGGACATACACACAAGCCCTCACCAGTCTCATAGCGTCTCTCCTGGTGCATCTGAGGGGTGTTCCTCAGACCCTACTTTTATCCCCACTCACGGGGTCTCAGGTGTCAATCAGGTTGGGATGATGCAATCCCTCAACCAGACCACTCTGGCTGCCCCCTGAGGGGTTTCAATGAATAGAACAGTACTCAATACACAATTCCTTCTTCAAGAGACAATAGCAGTAATCTCTCTCTTTGTCAATAAGAGACATTCCACCTTTGTGTATCCCTGCGTTGTCTCTCTCTCATTACTGACATGCTGTGTATCTCTCTCATTTCCTGGGTATCCGACCCAAAATAATAGCGATTTTGTAATTCTCAAAAGGGGGGGGACTTTGCGATTCTGTACCCTTCTGCCCATCAGAGTTGCTCCTCATTCATAACACCCCCATCCTTCTAATGATTTTTACCACAGGGAAAAATTAACTAATACAGAGTCTTACAGAATTTCAGAATCTAACACAATACAAAAGAGTTTTTCACTACAGAGTAATACAGTTATACATTCAATTCAGCATCTAAACATTTAGCGATTACATTGTCACTTCCTTTAATAGCTTAATATCTTGTACCTTAATAAAATCCTGTTGCATCAGACTCCAATTTAATAACCACCTATTTTTATTCCTTTTCTTCAGCAAAACAAAACTAAAGAGTTGTGATCTTAGCTTACATGTATATTACAAAAGTTTATGCAAATACTTTATCTTTATTTTACTTTCAAAATTAACAGTTAATCTTCCATGGTGTTGTCTTTATTATTTACATGCTTTGTTGAAATCCCTTAAAACCAGATCCGGTTATCCAAAGTGGCATCCCATCAATCCTCGCCCCTTTTCCACTTAACTCGCACGTGGTTAACTTGCTCACCAGTGTGGAATAGGCTTTCACATACTCCTTTCATAGGAGTTATTTTATCAACAATGTTTTCCAAACTTAGCCCATCTTCTGAACTTCCACACACTTCTTTATTTTTAAGCAAGTCGTTAATTTTATCTTCAGGACCCTTCATTCTATTAGTTTTCAGTTTAAAATCTGCAAGCGATCCCTCTTTGTCCAAACAACATTTCAGATTCTGCCTCTTCACAGCACACCCTTGAATAACATTAGCGAGTGGGGCACCTTTACATTCCAAATCAAACTGTAATTGATTCACAGTCATCTGGTTAACAAGCCATTGTTCCTTCAGCCTGGTTACTGCTTCTGACACCAATCCAGACTTTAAATTTTCTTCATTCAATTTAGGAACTACACTTTTCCCTTCTCCTTCAATAATAATATCCATATCACCACCTTTTATCTCCTCACTAGCTTTTAACAGACCTTCAAACACAAACAACTGGGAATTCTCACTTCCCACTAGTACCAAGGTTAACCCTTTCTTCACTGAACCAAGTCCATCTGACCCACAAGGACTGCATTCCCTTTTAACTGAATCAGATACCTCAGACCTTTCCTGAGTTTCATTACTAGGTTCAGTACCATGTGTATCCACATCTTGAACACACTCAAACGGGACATCTGCCTCTTCCAGGCTTTCAATACCCGTCCCCTTTTCAAATTCTAAGTTTCCCTGATCCTCCCAGTTACTCTCTAGGCAACTCTCTTCCAGAGTAAACTCAACCCTGCGGGCTGAAACAACCTCATCTGCCAACCCAGCAGACTCCTTCAAGGTAATGGCATCCATTTCATCTAGGACTGCCCTTATTTCATTATTGGGAACACATTTAAAATTTTCAACTTCTTCAAACAGTTCTGTCAAGCCAGACAGACCATCCATGTCCCACCCTGGACCTTCTAACAGCCTTATCTGTTTCTCATTTTTACTCTGTTTCTCTATAAATTTCCTCCTGGTTAAGGGTAGGTCTACCTCCTCTCCTTTACTCTCTTTCACCGCCCTATTCTCCATTTTACGACCCTCTAACCCCTCTTGGTACAGGGTCAGTAAAAACGTCTCAGCCAAATCGACACTGGACTGATTTAAACTGGTCTCTTTCTCAGCTGCCTTTCTCGACATGCTGCAAGTGATCGCGCATGCGGGAGAGATCTTGGAACCTAGGGGCGGGTCCTCAACACTTACATGCTGGCTCGTCAGCTTCATTAGTGGCCAAACCTCACCACCGGCTAAATCATTACCAAGAAGGACGTCCATGCCAGCTTTCGGAAATTCTGATCGCACCCCTATTTCAACTGGTCCAGATACCAGATCACAATTTATAATGATCTTATGCAAAGGTACAGCTTCTGTCCCTTTTCCTAAGCCTTTCAAAACTACCTCTCCCGTCTCAGGACCAAAATCTAGTACCTTACCAAGAATCAATGACTGCTCAGCTCCAGTATCTCTCCAGATCCGCAATGGAACTGGTGCTTCTCCCTCTTTCACAGACACGGTCCCTTCTGAAATAAATTTCTCACGCCCCTCTTGTATTCTGTCTACCTGAGGCTTTCTCATCGATTTGCTGATCGACACAATACATCCTGTAGGGACTGCTGCTTTCCCTTTTCCTGGCTCCTTCCTCGGAGCAAGGCACTTAGATGCAATATGACCCACCTTTCCACAATTAAAACAGTTCAAGCTAGGAACCCTCCTGCCATCTTGCCTTTCTTCCTCCTTACTTTTACCACTAGCTCCCGGCTGAATTTCTGCCTCAGCCAACGGGCTTTCTCTACCATCCCTACGGTCTTTCTGGTAACTCTGATTCGAGGAAAACTTTGTCTTGTGGGTTAGGGCATATTCACCTGTGAACCTGGCAAATTTGGATATGGACTTATTCGGCTTCTCGTTCAAATACATCCGGATATCATCCAAAACACAACCTTTAAATTCCTCAATCAGAATTAACTCCCTGAAATGCCAAAAATCCTCTTCCACTATCTCTGCTGTGCACCAACGGTCCAAGAGCACACCCTTCTCATAGGCAAACTGTGCATACGTCTGATTCCACACTTTCTTTAAATCTCTGAACTTTTCTCTATATGCCTCAGGTACCAATTTGTAGGCCTGAAGAATGGCCTGTTTTACTTCCTCTTAATTCTCATATTCCTCCTCCTCCACAGACAACACCACATATGCCTGTTGTGACTTTCCTTTTAACACACTTTGGAACAATGCCACCCACTGATCTCTGGGCCACTTCTGATTCACTGCCACCTTTTCAAAATGCAAGAAATAACTCCGTCTCCTCAAACGGAGGTACTAACCTAAACTCCCTACTAACATTAAACCTCTCCTCTCGGTCTGCCCCTTGAGCTCTTCGCTCTTGCCTGAACTTCTCCATGTCCAGCTCATGCTGCCTCTGTTTCTCCTTCTCCCTCTCCTTTTCAGCTGTTTCCAGCTGTTTTAACCTAATTTCATGCTCTCTCTTCGAACTCCTCTAACTGGAGCTCATACTCCCTTTTCTTATGTTCCAACCTTAATTTTTCCAACTCGAACTGAACCGTCCCAATAGTTGGTACTTTTTCAGGGATATTGTCCAATACCTCAGCCGAAAACACATGCATCTCAATATAATACTGAGTTATGGCCCTCCGCATCTTCCACTTTTTCATTGATGACCTCACCTCTGCGAGATTTAGTCTTTTTGCAATATTTACCAAGTCCGTCTTTGTGGCCTCCTCTAGCACCTTCAAAGTTGGGTTTTGTTTAAATTCATCTACGTCCATCTTTGCTGGTTTCCTGTCTGGTTACCCACGCAACCAGATCCAAGTCTGGACTTAAAAGCCCGATTTACTGGCCCTCCAATTTGGTATCAAATCTCGAGACGAGGCCCCAAGTTGTTACGAACCCCATAACTGGGTATCTTACCAGCAAAGATAGGAGTATCCGTTGAAGTCTGATGATACTATTTTTAACAGTACTTATTAGTAAAAATACACAAAAATAATATCAATGCAAATGTACAGATAATATACGTCATCAATACTAAACCTAAAAGTGTGGTTATAATAATAATCAATAAGAAATAAGCTCTGTCATTGTCTAGGGGATAATGAATTGTCCGATGGAAATATAAAGTTCAGTTCAGTTCATACAGGCTGCAGTAGTTGTTGTTCACAGTGTTGCAATTGTTGGAGAGAGAGAGAGAATAACTTGCCGACTTTCCTTTTACAATCTTGATCCGTCTCCATCCTTTAGCTAGACCGTTCTGTGGAGGACTCATCAGCCAGGCAAGGGTGGACACACACACAAGCCCTCACCAGTCTCATAGCGTCTCTCCTGGTGCATCTGAGGGGTGTTCCTCAGACCCTACTTTTATTCCCACTCACGGGGTCTCAGGTGTCAATCAGGTTGGGATGATGCAATCCCTCAACCAGACCACTCTGGCTGCCCCCTGAGGGGTTTCAATGAATAGAACAGTACTCAATACACAATTCCTTCTTCAAGAGACAATAGCAGTAATCTCTCTCTTTGTCAATAGGAGGCATTCCACTTTGTGTATCCCTGCGTTGTCTCTCTCTCATTACTGACATGCTGTGTATCTCTCTCATTTCCTGGGCATCAGACCCGAAATAATAGCGATTTTGTGATTCTCAAAAGGGGGGGGGGGCGACTTTGCGATTCTGTACCCTTCTGCCCATCAGAGTTGCTCCTCATTTGTAACACTGCCGAATGTGGAATTGGGCCTCTGCTTACTGGAACCATAGGTGAGGTTGCAGCGTCCAGAAGCTTGGCAGTTTTAACGAAACCGCATGAACAGACGCGGCATGGTTCATCTTCGGTCCAAATATCGTTTGGGCCGTCGGGGTCCAATTGTAGCGGTGTGCTACACACAGCGCTGAAATAACGACACCGCAGACGGTGGGTTGCAGTTGCGTTAAAGCTTTATTCAACCTGCACGGCCTCGCTTTAAGCCTTCCTGTTTCCATCCTCCCCAGGCATATTCACAGTCCCTTCTTGCACACGGGCTTTTCCCCTTGCTGGTGAAGAAGGCCTGGCGCCCTTTTTGGGGCCGGCCTCCCTGCTGGTGCTCACCACTTTGTGAGCCGGTCCTAGTGTGCTGGAAAGTGGGTCACCACAGCACCTTAATTAATAAATATCAATAATTGCCACAATGGAAACACAACTTGCCCTACTGTCCTGTTTATTATTTTATTGTAATGCCTGCACTGTTTTTGTGCACTTTATGCAATCCTGTGTAGGTCTGTTGTCTAGTGTAGCTTTCTCTGTGTTTTTTTTTATTACGTAGTTCAGTCTTGTTTTTTGTACAGTGTCATGTAAAACCATGGTCCTGAAAAACGTTGTCTCATTTTTACTATGCACTGTACCAGCAGTTATGGTAGAAATGACAATAAAAGTTGACTTGACAACTGCAGGGCAGCTAAATCTTCTGAGCTATTGGACATTTCAGAAGAATGGGCATGATGAGAAAAGGAAGTGGGGTGTTATTGCTAATACATCTGTGGAGTGGTTAGAAAAATCAGTGTGAATGGTCATTATTCTGTGTGGAGCTAAGGAGTATTGCAGAGTGAAACAACCTCTGAGGTTGTTTCTGGGACTCTGGCAATTATGATGTAAGTAAATTATAAGTAAGGAAATTTGAGGTGTGTTGAAAGGAATTACACAGTAATTGACAGGGAAAATTAAATTAGTCCCAACAATATAGAAGGTAAGTTCCTGTAATGAATATTAGATGGAAATGAGTCATAGGGGAATATGGCATGAAATGGCCACCATATTTATGATGGTCTTTTTGCCTATCTATACTAATGACCCCATTTGTCCACATGAGGACACGTCCTGCTGAGCCTTGCCTATTCAAATGTCTGTCTAGATATCTCTTAACATAATCACAGTACAGCACCATCACATATTGGGGTGTCAGAGTTTTACAGTTCAATTCTGGTGTGCTCTGCATGGAGCCTCTGTACGTCCTCCCATGGAAAGTGTTGGCTTTCCCTGGGTGTTCCAGTTTCCTCCTACAGTCCAAAGACGTACTGGGTAGGTTAATTGGCCATTGCAAATTGCCCTGTAGTTAGTTTAGGATTAAATCAGGGTTGCTAGGGGTTGCTGGGGCAGCACAGCTCAAAGGGCTGGAAGCGCCTATTCCATGCCATATCTGTAAATAAAAATAATCTGACCCAGTCAGTTCCAGATATCAACCAGTCTGTATAAAAACATTCTTTTCAGATCTCCTTTACACTGTCTTACAATCACATTAAAACGAGGCCCTCTTGTTGTTGAAACTTATGCCTTGAGAAAAAAGTTGTGGACACAACTCTGCACATGACAGGAATTAGCCCTGTAGCAGTGTAGCATATCCTCGTCGTTATTTCAGCGCTGTGTGTAGCACACCGCTACATTGGTGTAGCATATCCTCCATGGGCTCTGTTTACTTCACTGCCTCAGTAAAGCAGCCAGCATAATCAAAGGCCCCCCTCACCTCAGAATTCTGTCTATCTACACAGTCTATATCTCTCATCATCTTATATTCTTCTATCATGTTACTCCTTGGCAAGTCTATGCAATTTCTTCCCATAACTAGAGTTTTCAAGTGAATCTTCTTTCCACTCTATCCAGTGCAACCGCAATGTTACAACCAGAACTCCAGACCTGTCTAACTAGTGTTTTGTAAAGTTGCAACAAAATGTCCCAAATTTACATTACGTGCTCCAGGTTATGAAGGTATAATGTCTTTATCATCACATCTGCCCGCATTGGCACTTTCAGGGAGTTATGGACTTGAACTCCAAGGTCCCTCAAGGTTTCATAGCGTCCAAATATTTACTCTACATGTCCTATCCTGTTTGTGTTCCAAAAAAAGCATCACCTTGCACTGGTTGGGATTAAAATCCATCTGATCTATACCAGAAACACCTTCATCATTATCCACACCAATGCCATAGGTATCATCTACAAACTCAATATTCACAGCCAAGATGTTAACACATATCACAGAGAACAGAGGAACTTGCACCAATCCCAGTGGTGCACCACTGGTCACAGGCTTCCAATCAGAAAAGTACCCTTCCACCAGTACCCACTGCCTTTAACTAGGGAATAGGCTATTTCAGATCAATATTATGCATTAATGCACAAGCAAAGCCCAGGCATTCATTTCTCACCTGTGGCTCCAAGTAGCTGTTCATATGCGACAGCAGCCACACCCCAGTACATCACTTTGACATGTACTCTAAACGAACTGAGGGTAGCGGACAGCCTTCATGCCCTGGTGAGATAGGAATGTGCCCATCCTAGCATGTGAAGTCAGCTCCAGCAGACTGTGCAGATTGAAGGGCAGGAAGGCGGTTTTGCAACGCTCTGTGGAGAGCGCAAGTGTACGTGTGGTGAACTACATATACCTGTCTGGACATGCCCCCCCCCCCCCCCCGCTGATTGCTCCTGTGGCTCCTCCCACAGACCCCCGTATAAAGGTGATTGGAGGCACAGCTCCTTCTTCAGTCTCCAGGATGTTGTGTGGTGGTCGCTTGCTGCTGACGGTGCTTTCTTCCAGCCAATAAAAGCCTACCTTAACTCAAGTCTCCAAGAGTTATTGATGGTGCATCAGTACAACAAGGCAAAGAAGAAGTCAGGGTCATCGACTGCAACCAAGGAAGTCCCCAGTTTATGGCAACCACTTGTACCACTGGACCTGGACTTCTGGGATTGAGAGAGTGGAGCTGTCCTCGTGCAATAGTTTTGCCATATTAAATACTCTCCCACATAGTCTCCAGATATTGTTAGATATAACAGACAACCAATCATCATGCAGCAATAAATGATAAATTAATATTGATTTGTAGAAGGACCTGAGCAGGACTGACCATCATTTGATTAAAATTTACATTAAGAATTGGAGGCTATGCGTATTTAATTGAAAAGCCATAAATGCTAATTACTTTTCTAAATGGCAAAAGATTTGGGAACACAAATATTTAAAGGGACTTCCATCTCCCCTCCCCACACATAAATCAAAGGATGGTCATATATTGGTAGAGCAAGTGATTAGGAAGTCAATTAATATTGGACACTGGGGTACAAAAATGAGGGGCCTTCATGGAACCATACCTGGAGTATGGTGGACAGAGATAGAGATTAGCTTTGTCACATGTATATTGAAACATGCAGTGAAATTCATCATTTGCATCAAATCATATCAGTAAGAATTGTGTTGAAGTATCACCACTGTTACGTACTTGTGACCCATGACAGTTGTGCCCTTGTCATGTGACTGGGGTTGAAGCTATACTGGACTTGAGGTATGGTCTTGTGATGGTGGAGTGACGTCATTTTCCCGCCAGTAGAGATCATGTGACGGGTTTTTTTTTCAGGTTATAAAAGGAAGACCCCACCCTGTGAGGAGGGGCAGTTCGTGGCTGGATTTGCCAAGTTGAATTCATGCCACTGCGTGATTTAAGTGATGACACAGTTTAGTTGAAGGATGAAGTTTTTATCTAATGCCTAAAGTTTAAAAGGTCATTGCCAGCAGGTTCTTTACGATTCTGTTAGTTCGAGAAATCAGTGGAGAGTGAAGATCGAAGTTTGGGAGTTAAAGATCGAGGAGAATCGCTTTATACGGTGAAACGGGTTTCGACCTTTGTTTGATCCTTATTTGGAAGGATTTTGTTGACTATCTTTGCGTTAATCCCTGGGTTTACCAGAAAGGATTGAGGATAGTGAGGAAGGAAAGGTCAGTGCCTTTAAGCCGTTTCGTTTCGTAAGTTCTTCGTGGGAAGTTCGACGTTGGGGATCGAAGCAAAGCGACGTGAAAGAGAATTTAAATTGTCTTATAAAGTCTCTCCTTTTAAATGTGAGCATATCGAACTTTTGGCAATACCACTTTAAAGAACTGTTTTTGCAATATCGCTTTAAGAACTGTTTGAGCTACCGCACAGCAGCTGTTTCCGGTTACGTTAGTGTTTGTTTACTTTTGGGGGGTTTGTTTTCTGTGTTTAATAAACGTGTTGTTTGTTATAAAAAACCCTTGCCGGACTCATATATTTATTGTTGCCTGAATACGTAACACCACACATATGTCGCCAATGTAGCATGCCTGCAGCTCACTAACCCTAACACTAACTCGATGTGGGAAGAAACTGGAGCACCCAGTAGAAACCCATGCAGTCACGTGAAGTACATGCAAACTCCTTACAGACAGTGATGGAAATCAAAGCCTGACCTTACCGCTGACATTGTGCAGTGTTGTGCTAATTGCTAAGCTATGGTCACTTTATTTAAAAAAGAGTCACACTGCTATTAAACAATGTCCACTAAACTGGATCTGAAACGTGGGGAGAGATTGAGTTTAGAAGAATGAAAGTGACCTCAAATCATAGAGGTGAAAATGAGAGAAAATAAATTCCATGGTAAGGAGTTCAGAACTAAGTGAGTAAAATCTGGGATTTTCTGGAGGTCAGTCACTGATTATGCAAAGGTGATGTGGGGAATCTGGGGGATAGCAGAGCAGGCTTGAGGAGCTGAACACTGGGTCCTGGGCCAAGGAGAATCACACTTTAACCTCAGCTTTACATCGGAGGATTAATCAGTGCTTCATCTGGTCAAGCTCCTGCTGCTTTT
>NC_082733.1:6586133-6588007 GCF_030144855.1 Hypanus sabinus
CGAGATAGATCAGCTATGTTGTGTATTAGTTTTGTTAAAAAAATTGTATGCCCTTTGTACCGATACCACTGAAAGAACAAACTTCATTTTCAGTGTCTTCTCCAAGCCTCCCGAATGTTTGGATTTAATCAACTCTCACTGGTGATTAATTCGAGCTGTGACATGACATGTTCTGTGGGCTGGTCTTGCTGAAAGTGTATAGTCATGAAACTATGCCAAGTATTGTGGAGATGTGCGTTTCACTGAAATTACTTGCACTTGTGTAGTCGTTTATATTGTTTGGTTGGGTTGAGTGTGAACTGCAGTGGAACAAAACAGCACAACTAAGGGAATATGTAGGCCTCGGCTCTATCAGTGCCACTGCTGCTTTGAAAACGTGGCCACCCTGTAATAAATTCCAGGTGAATCAGTCATTTTAGACAGTAACAGCCACTATTTTTTTCCCCCACTTTTGAAGAGTATCAAGGGACACAATTTAAAATTTCCAATGATTTTCTGACAAAGGGAACTCTAGCTAAGATGGGAGGTATGCATTCTCCAATTGATTGAGAATGTGGGCAAGTGTTCAGTTTCCAGACTCCATGGCTCTGAGAGAGCTGTGTTTCAAAATGCTGCCATTTCACTCCCGGCTGTTCCCCTACTACAATCCGGAGAACCCAATCAGCAGGAAATGTTGGAAGGCTGCGCTGCTAAAAGTAAACAGATTTCCATTGAACTCTGTGGGTCAGCCAGCAGCTGTGGAGGTAAAAGGTGTAGGGTGACGTTTCAAGTCAAGTCCTTACCTCAGGGCTGAAAGGAAAGAGGGAAGACTGCTGGTATTTAGCAGTGCAAGTGTAGGATGAGGTAGAGGCTGCTGGGTGAGGGTAGAGCCAGAGGGGAGGGGATGAGGGGTAGAAGGAATGAACGAAGGAAGAAAAAAACCAGGTTCACAGGGAAGTGTGTGTGAGAGGGGAGCACTAGGCATGAGGGTTAAATGGAATTGAAAAATTTCAATGAGACGTATGAGACGGTAGCTGACTACAGAAGATTTGCGACTCGTTATCAAATCCATACATACTATCCATGGATGGATATGATGTGATAAGTTTTGTATGAATATTGAATTTTCCAAAAACATTGACTTGGAGGTTTAGAGTGTAAGAGAATGAGGGCAGGATCTCATTGAAGGCTGCTGAATATTGGAAAGCCTAGATAGAGTGGGCATGGAGAAGATGTTTCCTACATTGGGGAAGTATAGGACTAGAGGGCACAGCCTCAGACTAGAACAAAGATGAGGAGGAATTTCTTTAGCCAGAGGGTGGTGACTGTGTAGAATTCATTGTCACAGATGACTGTGGAGGCAAAATCATTGGGTATATTTAAAACGGAGATTGCTAGGTTCTTAATTAGTCAGAGTGTCAAAAATTGTGGGGAGAAAGTAGGTGAATGGGGTTCAGAGGGAAAATAAATCAGCTGTTATTGAATGGTAGGGCATTTAATGGGCCAAATGGCCTAATTCTACTCTCACGTCTTATGCTCTTGTCCACTCTGCTAGCTGGTTTCCTCTGCCCATTTTCCTTCCCCCTGTGACTTAACCTATTAGCCACCAGCCTCTGGCCACCCCACCCCACACCTGCCCTCTTATTTATTGCCCTCTTCCTCCTCAGTCCCGATGCAGAGTCCCAGCCCAGAGTGTTGACTAACACCTTTTGCCTCCAAACTGCTGCTTGACCCACCAAGTTCTTCTGGCACTCTATTTTTGTTCTAGATTCCAGCATCTGCAGTCACTTTTGACTTCTTCCTGGGGAAAGCTGGATCATAAAATCAGATATCAAGGCACCAAATTTACATTAACCATCAAAATATTAGGGAACTGTGTGTAAAGTTCTCTCATG